>NC_092789.1:12589982-12842482 GCF_047496795.1 Chiloscyllium punctatum
GAAACAGTTTATCTTTACCTAAATTAGCTCTTACTGTGAATGCCTTGAATGCATCGATTGCATTACGTCTTATTATTTAAGGTCTGCTAAACATAGGCCAAGTTGCTACTGTTGAAAGTTTGGCGCTAGAAAAACACAGCAGCTCAGACAATATCCGAGGAGCAGGAGAATCGACGTTTCGGGCATAAACCCTTCATCAGGCATGTGTATGGTGGGGCCAAGGGAGCTGAGAGATAAATAAGACGGTAGGGGTGGATGCGTGGGGTAGGTAGCTGTGAAGACAATAGTCGATGGAGCTGGGTGATGACAATGAGAGGTCGGAGGAGAGGGTGGACACGATAAGTGGGAAGGAAGAAAGCCTGGTATGACAGTTGAAGACGGCAGTGCTGAGTTGGAGTGTTGGATCTGGGATGAGATGATGGAGAGGAGAGTAGGAAACTAGTCAAGTCGCTGTTGATGCCGTGTGCTTGTGGAACATCGACTCCTTCTCGTTTCCTTATCTCGAGTTTCGCTACTGCATCCCAGATGCAAAGCTCGAAGTCAGCACCACCCTCTTGAACTGCTTTACCTATCCATTTTCCTTCTTACCTGTCAACTCCACCCTCTCCTCCGACCTTTCACTCTCACCCCACACCTTTCTCGACTGTCGCCATCACAGATGTCTTTCCCCAACACCTCGCTTCACCTCCCCCCCCCCACCACTTATGTTAAACCCTCACCACACACATTCACGGTGAAGGGTTTAAGCCTTTAACATCGACTGACCTGTTTGTCGGTTGCGACTTAACTTGCTATGCTTTTCCAGTGCCGTGCTTTTAGAATGTGATCTCCTAAGTACATTGTCCTCACTTTCTCCTAATTTAACGCGTCCTCATAAATCAATACTGAAACCTCAGTAACAAACTTATAAATCTAAGTTGTTATAAATCATGGTCAAACTGTCAATCGATATTTTGAACATGTGGTGTCCTTACACTGGGGCTTCCAATTGTCTGTAAAACTGCTGATTACAAAGAGAATTTAAAGCTCATGAAATCCAATCTAAACACGGAGATGAAAGTGAAATCAAATAATAAGTTCTTTGTGAATCTGGTCGACCATAAAACAATAATGGGAGAAAGTGAGGATTGCAGAGGTTGGAGGTCAGAGCTGAAAATGTGTTGCTGGAAAAGCGCAGCAGGTCAAGCAGCATCCAAGGAGTAGGAGAATCGACGTTTAGGGTATGCGCCCTTCTTCAGGATTTCCATGCTGGAAACGTCAATTCTCCTGCTCCTTGGATGCTGCCTGAAGTGCTGCGCTTTTCCAGCAACACATCTTCAGCATAAAACAATAATTAAAGCCACGTGTGATTTCAAAGAGCAGAGTTCTGTCAACCAGTGGAAACTGAGCAGGTAGCTGAAAAAATTGTGATCCTAAACATTCTTCTCGTAAATAAAACGGTCTCTGGTCAATCACTTGAACAACTTGTTTTCCATTAATTGCTGACGTGTTTCAGCCCTGGTTATTCTGTTATTGCCGCTTATGGCAACATTCAGCGGGTGCTTCATTTCGTGAATCGCTTTAAGTTGAGTTTCCCCGTTACAAACTGTGTATATTCCAGGAATCCTTAATCCGTGCATACGTGGACCTCTGAGTTCTGATTTCCATATCATCTCTTAGGGCTCTGTTGGACATCCAACTGACTATCGTAGAATCAAATCTGAGGAAGGTGCTCACTTTACATCTCAACTTGCTGAGTTGGAGACAGCACATTAGGAACAATGCGAAGACATTTGTTCTCGAAATAAACTGGTTAGATCATACTTCAATTCAGGTGTTTGTTCAAGTTCGCATGTGCCTGGAGACACTACACACTCAGAGAAAATTCACAGTTCGAATTTCAATCTATTTCGGGCAGATGAGATAGAGAGGACTGTGCACGGAGAATTCTCAATTGACCATTTTTATATCTGCCACACTGCCACAGTGAAACTGACTCAAGTTGTCAGTGCATTGTGCTTCCTGTTTCAAGCGTTTATTCGTCGGTTGTGCCATTCTTGGAGCGATTCCTCTCCCCCACCTTTTCAATTAACTTGCACGAAGTTTATGCAATATGCATGAAATCATATCCTGCAAGAAGTGGTGAATGACAACAGGCATTCGTATGCATAACTTTGTGATCCTCCTGAAACTGGAAAATCTTGAAAGCAGTTCTTGGACTTCAGGTTCTGCTTGAATTATTTTACAATCCGAAGGCTCCTGGCGAACATTTTTCTGGGAATAGCAAAAATACGAATGAAGTGCACTTTATCAAATTAATATATGAATTTCGAAATATATCCTGTACTGTCAATTTGTCACCATACATTATATCCTTTGCTAGCAGCAATATGCATGTCCTTTAATTGACGGCTGCATCATGTTCAATGGAAGTCACATAACCAGAACACCGAAAAAATTCAATATGAAAGAAATCTGACTTTTCTTGTAGGAGAAATATATCCCCGATGACACACAAAATACCGATAAGATGTTCAATGACGTTGCCTGTACATTTCCCTATAAAGTGATCACAGACAACATTTCAATATATTAATTCTCAGCAAGTAATCAACAGACCTAATGACAATCGAAAGCTTAATGATTTAAACTTAATGCATTGTTTCTGAGGCCAACTGCTGATTCATGTTTCAGAATAACACATTGATCACATCTTACGAAATGCTGCCAGACCAGTTGTTGACACCTAACAAGACAATTGGTTTTTAGATATCCTGCTGAAACTTTTGGTTGGGAAATAAATTCAAGCAGACACTCAATTCCAAGTGCAAGATCGTAACAAGTAGAAAACGGCTTAATGTCAGTAATATTTCATCATCATAAAAGATTATGATATTTTTAAATATCAGAATTACGAGATAGCCCAGACACAACACGCTGAAGAACACGTGTCAGAAGCGGCCATGAAAATGCAATCAAGGAGAAAAAGAACATGGACGTTGAAAAATGATGAAGTAGGACGGATGCATACAGATGGGGGAAAAGGGAAATTGTACAAACAGTGTGAAAGCTGTCGAAAATATGTGTGCAGAGACACAGAGTGAAAGAGAGGGAGCTAGACTGAGACACAGGGAGAGAGGGAGAGAGCGAGAGACAGTGAGGTAGGGAAAACAGAGAGCGAAGGAGAGATAAGACAGAGGTAAAAATTAGAAATGGAAAAGAAGTTGGAAGTCGGGAGAATGAAGAAATTAAGAGACAAGGGAAAAGATAGAGCAAACAAAGCAGAAAAATGGTCCATTTCGTCTTCACATTTCAATCATTGCCCACAACTTTTCCGATGTGTAATAATAAACGGTGGCTTTAGTCGGACATTTTGTCTCTGATTCAGTTACTGTTGGTCTTAATGCACAACTGTCCCTTGATAAGCGCGCAGTGCATTCTATCCATAGGCTCCAGTATGGAATTTTAACTATAGTTTCGTGGTTTTCGAATGTACAAAAGGTCAGTGGCCCACCTCACACTGTGCCCCTGAAGAGATCAGTGGAAAATATAGGCAGAATTGTACTTCGTGTTTGGACACCAGGTTGTGCTAGATATTCCTCGTTATCCTGCAGAAGTAGACTTTTATTTTAGAAAGTTAATAACTGTCATGTATGGCATTGCATAGAAAAGAAAAGATGAATCCAACAGTAGATTCTGATCTTCAATATAATGCAGTGATTCACTAAAGAAACTAGTGCACTATGATTCACTAGAGAGGAAGAAAAAGACAACCAACTCCTATTCCTAGACGTGATGGTACCGAGAACACCGAACGGAGAATTCACCACAAAGGTTTACAGGAAAGTCACACACACAGAACAAGTCGTAAACTATGAAAACAACTGCAAAAAGAGGAAGAGGAACAACTATACAAGATATTCGCCAAAAACAGATACCCTCGCAATTTCATCAACAGATGCCTAAGGGTAAGACAACGGAACGAGGGCATTCCGCAGCCCAAAGGACTCACCACACGACCATACATCAGGAGCATTTCCGAACTAACAGTCAGACTACTGCGACCACCATGACTCATAACAGCACACAAACCAACAGCCACTCTCAGACAACAAATCACCAGAACGAAGGACCCGATAGCCAACATGAGAAAAACCAATGTAGTGTACAAAATCCCATGCAAGGACTGCACAAAACACTACATAGGACAAACAGGAAGACAGCTAACGATCCGTATCCATGAACACCATCTAGCCACGAAACGTCATGACAAGCTATCCTTCATAGCCACACACACAGATGACAAGCAATATGAATTCGACTGGGACAACACAATCATTATAGGGCAAGCCAAACAGAGAACAGCCAGGAAATTCCTAGAGGCATGGCACTCGTCCACCGACTCTATCAACAAACACATCGACCTGGACCCAATATACCGGCCACTACAGCAGACAGCTGGAACTGACATTGGAAGCGGCAGAGACAGGCCGCTATAAATGCCGGAGGAAACAGCACAGAAGCGCTTCACAGGAGGCTCCCAAGCGCTCAGGATGTCACCTAGACAGGGGACGAAACGTTTTCAAGACAAATTCCCAGCTCAGCGAACAGAACCACAACAGCGAGCGCCCGAGCTAAAAATCTTCTCCCAAACTTTGAAATAAATGGAGTATTGCATACATTTCTGGTCAGCACGTTACAGTAAGAATGTGGAAGATTTTGAAAGCGTTAAGAGGAGATTGACAAGGATGTTGCCTGGTATGGAGGGAAGGTCTTATGAAGAAAGATTGAGGGACTTGAGGTTGCTTTCGTTCGACAGATGAAGTCTGAGAGGTGACCTAGTTGATACCTATAAGATAATTTCAGAGTTAGACAGGTGGACAGTGAAATGGCTAACTCCTCAGATGATGATGTTTCTCACGAGGAGACATACCATTAAATTGAGGAATGATAAATATAGGACAACCTTCCCTGTCTCTGCAATCTCCTCCAATTCTAACACCCTATCTCTGTAGTTTGCTACCATCTCCACAGCAAAATATTCCTGTTACCTTCTTCAGCAGCTGTTACCCGACCTATATGTTATTTTGTACGGCCCCTACAAACCTCTCTGCATCTGAAGACTCAGTGTGCTACTAGAAACTGCCTTATCATGATTGCTTTCTCCTGACTGTATACCATGCCCTCTTCTGTGACCACCGCAAGCCCCGATAACACTCTTTTGATGTTCAAACTGATTCAGTCTGTCCAAACAGACCAATCGCAGTAAACGTTCTACATCAGAAATGATCCCTTCCTCGGACTGCAGGACCATTACATGCAACCCCTCTGTGATGCCCCTCGAAGGCTCACCGGTCTGCATTTCCCAGGTATTTCTCTGTAGCCTTTCTTAAATAATAGATCAACATTAGCCACCATCCAATCTCTGGTCACTTCAAATGTAGCTGTAGCTGATGCAAATATCTCCTCTGGGAGTCCACAATTTCCCCCCTGGCCTCTCAAGAAGAACTCAAAACTTACAATGCTTTCTTTATGTGTCGTCTCCAGCTCATACAATATTTGCTTCTGCCTATCATCTCCAGCTCATCCAGCTCAAACTGCTGGCCGTCTTAAAGGCAAGGAAATTCCTGGGACCTGATGACGGAAAGCGAGGGAGGAAATTGCATGTCTCCTGAAGGAAATGTTTACATACTTGACAGCCAGGGCAGTGTGTCTGAAGCTTGGAGGGTGGCTCCTGCTTGTGTCATTATTTAAGAAGTGTTTCGGGGAAGTACCTGTTAAGTACAGATTGGTGGACGGAGTGAGTTGTTGCTGGGGAGTCTGAGATACTATATCCACAGAGATTTGGAAATAGATGGACTCATTTCGGATAGTCAGCATCGCTTTGTGCATGGTAAACTGTGTCTCACGCAATTGGTTCAGTTTGGAGGAGAGGTGACATGGCATATAGATGAAGGCCGTGAGGCAGGTATTGTTTATATGGACTTTAGCAAATGCTTTGACAAACAATAGCACATCAGCTGTTGACTCAGATTCAATCTCATAAGATCCACGGAGAGCTAGCTTATTTAATACAAAATTGGTTTGTTGGCAGAAGACCGAGAGTGGTGGCAGATAATTGTTAATTCTGTCTGTGACCTCATCCCAACGCTGTTTCACTGGTAACGGTCTGCGATCCCATTCCCATCAAAATCTCCAAGCAACAGCCTGTGAACACATCACCACTCTGCTCGTACACAAATGGTCTGGGAATCCATCTCCACTCTATTCCTCTCCCAACAGTTTGAGATCACATCCTTACTCTGCTTTCCTAGCAACGGACAGTGATAATACCCCAGTCAGTTGTGTAGCACTGGCCTGAAAAGCCAATCCCGCTGTTATCCATTCTTACCGGCCTGTGAAGACATCGTTAACAGGATGTCCTAGCAATTGGTTTGAACTCAAGCCCTGTCTGTTCTCCGAGCAATGGCCAGTGTCTGTTCTCCGAGCAACCACCCATGAACCAATCCCCACTATATTCTCCTTGCAACAGCCTTTGAATCTATTCCCAATCATTTCCTGTATCAACGGACTGTGAACCCATTGCCCTCTATTCGCATAGCAAAGGGGCCAGTGACACCCTCCCCAATCATTTTGTTCCCAGCAACGGCATATGAGACCGTTCGTACACTGTTGTCCTTACAACATACTGAAAAAGCCTCCCAAAGCAGCCCTGCCTGCAAAAGGCTGTGAGCCCATTCCTACTGTGTTCTCCTTGCGACAGCCTGTGACACCATCCCAACTCTATTTCTGTATCAAGGCCTGTAAATCTAACTCCACTCTGTTCACCTAACAACTGCCTGTCAATGCATCTATACTCAGTTCGCTGATCAATGGCCTTTAAACCTATTCGTGCTGAAATCCACTCAGAACAGACTGTGAAGCAATCCTAGAATAGAGTTTGAAGTCTTACACAGTTAATTCTCCCAGCAACAGCCTGAACCCTTTCCCATTGCGTTCCCCTGGAAATAGCCATTGGCCCGCTTCACAATCTGTTCTCCTCATGACATCCTTTACACCCACCTCCGCGATGTGCAGCTGGCGACTGCCTGTGAATCCAACAGTACTCTGTCTCCCTAGGAATGGTCTGTGAATGCATTCTCAGTCTGGTCCTCCGAGCAAGAGCTTGTGCACCAACCAGCTCTCTATTTCCGGAGCAACAGCCACTGAAACCGTTTCCATTCTGTTTCCATCACAATGGTGCGTGAAGGCAATCCGGCTGGCATTCCCTTGGAATGAACTGTGAACCAATCATGAGCGAGATGTCCAAGGAAAGACCTTTGAAATCTTCTTCAGTCTGTTCTCCAAGAAGCAGTTTGTGATCCAGTCTCCATTCGATTACCCTAGCAACGGCTTGTGAGATCACCCCCATTTTTTCACCAATCAACAGATTGTAAACACATCCCCACCCTGATCTCCTGGCAACGTCCTTTGACCCCACCCCGACCCTGTTATCCCACCCATTCTTAATGTAAACCCGTGTAAACCCAGCAACGTGTACAGTATTTCCCATGGTCTCTGGATGGGGATTATTTTAACGTGTTTGTTTATGGCACCATACGATAAATACCAGGCCTTAGGATTTCTCGTGTTTCAGTCTTTTTAGCCTGTCCCAGTATTCTGATGTTGTCCTAGCTGAATTGGTGTCCTTCATTGTCAGTGTGCATTGATGTGAGGTAAGACCGGTCGTGCTGTTTTTTTCGTAAGGTGGTGCTCATGTATTCACAGATGCTGCATGTTGTTGGTCTGGGGTCTTTAGTCCTGGACCATAGCTGGTGAAGTATGGCTGTGAGTTTGTATACTGTCATTATTCGAAGAGGACTTCAGAGTCTTTTCGTCAGTTCTAAGACGTTTCTAATAAATGGTACTGTTGTCCGGGGTTTGGGGTGCAGAGCATGTTCCTGACATTGCTTGTATGCCAGGCATTGATGGATGAATCTGTTCGGATACCAATCATTGCCAAAGAATTTATGTAAGAGTTTCTCTTCATTTTGGGGAGCTGAAGCTGTTGCAGTGTGTCATAGCTGTCATAGCTGTCTTGACACAGCTCTGTTCTTGGATGTTGTGGTGGTGACTGCTGTAACTAAGAGTCTGGTGTGCATGTGTAACCTCTCTGTATAATTTGGTAAGAAATTCACTTATTCTCCATAGCCCTCTGCAGGAATGATTTCCACAGATTCACCACCCTCTGGCTGAAGAAATTCCTTCCCCTTTCATCTAAAGGATCGTCCCTTCATTCTAAGTCTTTTCCCTCGGATTCTAATCTCGACTACAAGAAAAACATCTTCCCCGCATTCGTTGCATCCAGGCCTATAAGCAATCTGTGTACTTCAAACAGTTCCTCTCTCCATTCTCCAAAACCTATTGCCTAGGTCCAGAGTCTTCAATAACTCCTTAATTGTAAGCCCTTCATCATTCTAATAAATCTCCTCTGGAACCCCTCCAAGAGTAGCACATTCTTCCTTAAAGAAAACTCTGAAAACTGTTCACTATATTCTAACTGCAGTCTGACAAAGACCTTCCGCAGCCTCAGCTGTACATCCCTGCGCTTGTATTATTCCGAATTTTCAAGTGATAGCCATAAGGGAATCCCTGCACACTTCATATTACCTTTGCCTTCCCTATTTAGAATACCAACTTCACTTCCATTCCGACCACTACCTTTTCAACCTCATACTTTCCCACGTTGCATTCCTTCTGCCACTTCTGCCACATTTACCCCACAGTTTGCTTCCTTCTGACTGCGTAGGAAATCTCTGTTGTTGTTCTTGCAATTTTATAGTCTTCGTTCTGTGTCGTGTAACATAGTCAGAGAATTCAATCATATCATCGTACGGCTGCTTATAATTTAAGAGGAAACAAATGCTCTTTCCGAGTGTAATAATCCTGATTGTTTGAATCGTGTATTCCTTGGCCACAATAGCAGTCTTAAAGCGTTGATTAAAAGACAAAAACATGAGGAAAAGCAGCAGTTGCCATTGAGCCCCACAGGCCTACTGTACTATTTAGACTGCTCATGGCTGATCTGATTGTGGCGGAACACTCCTTTCCTGTCCCATCTAAGTAAACATTAATGCATTTGTCCATCAACAAACTATGAGTGAGTTAGAATGTCCTGCTCACTGACAAGCAGAATGCTAAAGAGAGCTCAATTCTAAGAAGGAAATTATATACTTTTGTAAATCTTATAATGGAGATTTATTACTTCTAAGTTGTGTTCCTACACAACAAAGTTGAAGCTGTGTATTACAATATCAAATACAGGAACCGATGCCGGCACAGGTGATCAAAAATGTTCCAGACAAAGAAAATTTCAGATTCTAGAATGCAAGGTAGACATGCAGGGGCCTGACAGAACACAGCAGGCCAGGCAGCATCAGGAAATGAAGTTAATGTTTCGGGTGTAATACGTCTTCAGGACTTGATTCACCATTGAAACACGAATAAAGACTCTCCATTGTTCCCTGCATAGAAAAGGTTCAAATGGTGAAAATCAAATCGAGGCGAAAAAGTACCTCCAGTCATTAGGAGCCTCGACGTTTGAAACGGAGGAACTCAGTTCTGACACGCTTATATGAGGAAACATGATCTTAGCAGCTACTTGTCGAATTATTTCTGTACCTTTTACGTCTTAAAAAGATCACCGATTCTTCCAGTAAACTCCAGTTGAATTTATTAATCTCAATATTCCCAGATGATAAACAAGTCATCCCATGAATCAAATCGGTAAATAATCTCGAAACAAATGCTCAAATGCAATGATAAGCGTTTTCATAAAGTCACACTCTTCCTGCTCACAGACTTTTGTTTCCTTTTACAATATCAGCTCTTGTATTTCATTCCTCTGGAGTCTTCAGTAAACTGTACATTTGATTTATTTGATATCGTTCCACAAATGCACTGCACAAATACTGGTGCCTGGTGATTAATATCAGAAGAACCATCTCTCTTCACTTCCCCTGCTTTCTCTATTTTTGTTCAAAGCCATGTCCAGATTCTCACACCACTGCAATTGATTATATTCTGTTTCCAAACCAAGTCCAACTAAATGACATTATATTTGGTTCTGATGCACCTTGAGCCATAAAGATCTCCAGCTCAAAATACGCACTTCAGCCTACTCTGTCAAAGGACAGAATGGAATCTACGAAGTGCAATTTTCTATTCACAAACACAGATTGCTTTCTTTTCCTTATGAATGCATGTTTTCTGAACAGCAACTCTTTTCTCCAGATCTTGTACTCTTCAAATTTCCGAAATAATTTGATGATTATGAAATAAATGGGTATTTTTCCAGTGTTCATATCATTTTATTTTCTATAAGATTTACAACTCTTCAATCATCTGCTGAATCGATCGTGTCCTCTGAGGATAGAATGACCCTGGTCATTCCCTCTCCTATTTCCACAAATGTTTCCCACATCCTCTGCAATGCCTTCTACCCAAATTGGCAACATATTAGGTTTATTGTGAGAGAACATGTGTTAACTTGAAAGGAGTTAAATGAAGCTGTTTGCTCAGTGACTGTAATTAGTGTTAGTCTCCAGGATTCAAAACGCGTCGCTAGAGGATTTATCACTCTTATTAATAAGGGACTGCACTCGATGTGTTACTCCATCGTATGATCGTATGCATCACCTCCGACACGAACAGATATCAGCAGCTGCAGAGCAAAGGAGACAAGAGATCAGAATCTTAAAGTTACAGACTGGCACGTTATCACAATGGATCAGAATCTGAGATCAATAGACTGGAATGTTCCACCAATATACAGGAGTTTACCTTTGGGTCTTTACTGGCTTTTTGGTGATGGAATACCATTATCCTATCGGCTCTGGGCTGCATTTTGGGTGATCCAAGCTGGATACTTTCCTATCCTCGCTATCGTTGGTGTTCCTGGTGAGTCTCTCTATCCGACCATGAACTCTAATTAACTTGTTGCTTTGAATTACTGTCCTATGCATTTAAGTTCAGAAAAGATTGACACAAATGTAATCATTTCCAGTTATGAACTGTATTTCTTATCAAACAAATTTAAACCTGAAACTAAAGGAGGAAGCAATCGGTTCACAGCCTCCATGAGTAACCTTGCCCTGAATTGACTTTTATCTCCATATTTAGCCCAGCAATAACACTGTTCATCATTAACTGCACAATATCCCTTGTTTCCATCTCAGTCTCACTCCAGCTGCTGACTTATCTGTACATATTTCCTACGCAATTTGTATTCCAGTACTTTTCCCTCTCCAGTTCTAATAGTAAAAATTCAACAGGGAACTTTCCTTGCTGTTCTGCCAACAGATGTCTTTTTCTTGGGACACCACAGGATTGTTGTGATATCGACTTCGGAAAGCAAAAACGTCATTAGCTCTCACGTGTCCTCTGGAATAGGAGAAGGTGAAGACTGCAGATGCTTGAGTTGAGAGTCAAAGAGTTTGGTTTTGGATATGCACAGCCGGTCAAGCAGCATCCATGGACACCCGAACAAAGTGCTTATGCTGTAAACGTCGATTCTGCTGCCTCTCTGATGCTGCCTGACCGACAGTGCATTTCCATCACCACACTCTTGTCCTCCACAATGGATGAGCAAGCCTCCCAACTCAGGGAATAACAGGACTGACAAGGACAGCTGTTCTTTCCAATATTGCCCAAATGTCTTAAAAGATTACTGAAAAGAAAGATGAGTCCTTTTCCTCGGCCTTAACATTTTGTCCAGAAAATTGTTTCCACTTCCGTACATGTGCATTACCCTGTTCAAGTGAATTCCTTTCCCTCTGTTTCCTTGTCTGAGTGTGGTGTTTACCTCAACAGGCACCAATGGTGTTAGAGAAGCTGTACTTCAGTACGAGCTACACTGTCAAATACTTCTATGGAAAGACGAAATGTCCAATTTTCAAATCTGAAAGTGCTTCTTAAGAAAGGGAAAAGAACATAAAGCTACAAAATTAAGGAAAGGCGGTTAGTTTGTTAAGTAGCGAATGGGCATCCTCTGTATTTTTGAAACGTAATGCAATTTCACCATCAGAAATGTTGTGTCGGTGTGGTGCATGCTTTCGTCGCGGTTGTGTTTGAGCTGCGGCATAGATTCAATCAGGAGCCACAAAGTCTGTGAAATCTAAGCGAAGTCTTCAGAGAGGAAACGCTCGGAAAAGAAATAGGAGGAAGATGGTGGGGTAGTTGAGGAGGTGAGGCAGTTTGTGCTCACCTGATAAATCCTGACTGTTGCTGGAAACGTTTTCCATCAAATTGGAAAAGCAGAGTGAGGCAAGCCTGGTTCAAAGAGGTGGTGGCGTCAGAACTGGGTCACCACTTCCAGCTAAATATTCAGTGTCAGACCAAGTTGAGGGCAGTGCTTCCTGTGGCCATTACCGTCACAGTTGTATTGAATTTCTATGATTTGGAACTTCCCAGGCAGTCATGGGTTTGATTTCCAACAACTCCCAGGATGCAATCCATCGATTAATCCATTAGGTCATCAGGTTACCTGCTGCAGGGTAGCAGCATACATTGTTTCTGTAATTATGGATGGAGAAGAGAAAATCACCGAGCAGTACCAGTGAACTGAGTAACTTGTATTAAGTTTAACATGTCCATGGATTGTGTGCGTTATTGGCTGGGCCAGCGTTTATTTTTTATCCAAAGTTGCCTGGAAAAAAAATGGCAGTCAGCTCTTTGTTGGTCTGCTGCCGTCTAGTTGGTGTAGATTGAAACATAATACCATTCAGTGATGCGGTGTGTTTGGGGGGAGAGATTTTGCAAGATTTGGAGAAACCCTGAAGGAACAATGATATGTTGATATATTTCCAAGTCAAGATGACAAGTGGCTTGGAGGAGTCCTCGTAAATGATGGTGTTCCGATGTGTCTCCTGCAGTCTTCTTTTCGGATGGATGTGTTTGTAGTTTTAGAAGATACTGTCTGAGGAACATTGCTGACTTTCCACAGAGAACATTATAGATTCCACAAGACGTACTTGCAAATAATTAGATGAAGTTAGTATTGATGAAAAGGAGATCATCCAGAAAGTAATTGCACAGGGAGTTCCACAGGGACTACGAGCTGAAGTGGCCATTTGGCCCCTCCATTCTGATATTCAATATGATTATGACTGATTGAAACCGAGTGCCTGGCGCTGTGAGGCAGCAGTGCTAAGCACTGACCAATTATTCTGGCCGAAGACTCATCAACGAGCTAATTGTTCGTTATCATACACACATTGTGAAGATTTTACAGAAAATTATAAAGTCTCTCCTCAATCCTCAGAACACCAATGGAAACAAGGCCAGCTTGACAACTATCCTCGCTCTGGCCAATCGCCAACATGTTTACAGAAACACACAAAAAAGCTACTGTCCCAAATCTGCACATGGGATTCAGGATGCAATCTCACGAATGCCTTGTAAAACTGTAGTATGGCATCCTTACTGCAATTTTAAATCTCCACACCAGGAAACACTGAGGGAGCTGTGCTCTGCATATTACGCAAACTGTGCCATGTGTTGGTGATCCATTGGTTGGAAATTGTAGCATTGTTCAAATGGTGAAACAGTTCCCCTGACCATCACACCAACGATGGAATAAGTGTTGTTTCCTGTTCCCGTAAATTCATTTCTGTTTCTGCCGCCTGCTCCATGATAATTCCTGCACTAATCAGTTCTGAGTGTGCAATTAAACCGGAGGAGCCGACATCGTTAATCTCTACACACTATCTCCCATACACACTGACTTTATTCCTGTCATAGCCAGTATCTCAGTCTGAACCAGTTGGTGAACAACCTCAGCATTCTACTTTCTTGCCACTTTTCAATTCTATCACCAAGACATTAACCTACTTCCACGTCAATTAAATCCTCCATTTCTGTTGTTGTGGTTCTGTTCGCCGAGCCTGGAATTTGTTTTGCAGACGTTTCGTCCCCTGTCTAGGTGACATCATCAGTGCTTGGGAGCCTCCTGTGAATTACTTCTGTGATCTTTCCTCCGGCATTTGTAGTGGTTTGAATCTGCCGCCTCTGGTTGTCAGTTCCAGCTGTCCATTGCAGTGGTTGGTTTACTGGGTCCAGGTCAATGTGCTTCTTGATTGAATCTGTCGATGAGTGCCATGCCTCTAGGAATTCACTGGCTGTTCTCTGTTTGGCGTGTACTAAAATAGTAGTGTTGTCACAGTCGAATTCATGTTGCTTGTCATCTGCGTGTGTGGCTACTAAGGATAGCTGGTCGTGTCGTTTCGTGGCGAGTTGGTACTCATGAATGCGTATCGTTCCCTGTCTTCCTGTTTGTCCTATGTAGTGTTTTGTGCAGTCCTTGCATGGGATTTTGTCCACGAAACGTCTGCAAGACAAATTCCCGGCTCGGCGAACAGAACCACAACAACGAGCACCCAAGCTAAAAATCATCTCACAAACTTTGCTCCATTTCTGCCTGTGCTTCAGACCCACTGTTAAAAAAAATCATTGTCAATACCTGTGGTAGATCGATACTAGACCTGTTCAATACTAATCTTAGTGACATCCTAGTTGTACTGTCCATATCCTTCAGCTCATCCTCAACTCTATTGCCTATCTTACAATTCAGACCGATTACCACTCACCTTTCTCCCCGTACAGATTGACCTACACTGTCCGGTTCACCCATTATCCCTGTACACACTGACCTACATTGTCTAGTTTACCCATCACGTTTGTCCTCATAGACTTACACTGTTCTGTTCACCCGTTACCCCTGTATTGAATAACCTACACTTTCCCATTCACCCATCACACCTGCACTGACTGAGCGACACTTTCCCATTTACCCACCGCTCCTATACTCACAGTACTACACTGTCCTGTTCACCTATCATCACTGCGCTCACGTTCCTACACTGTCCCATTGACACATTACCCTGATAATCACTTACCAACATAGTTCCATTCAGCCACCACATCTGCATTCACTGACTTACACTCTTGCAACCACCCATCATCCCTTTGCACACGTACCTACACTGTCCCATTCACTCATCACCACTCTACCCACTGACCAACACCACCCAATTCACCCATCACACCTGCACTCACTTCCCTAAACTATCCCATTCACTCATCACCCTGTATTTACTGACCTATACTGTCCCATTCACCCATCAGTCCTGTACTCACTGTGCAACACTGTCCGGTTCACCCACCACTCCTCGACTCTCAGAACTACACTGTCCTGTTCACCCACCATTCCTGTACTCATGTACCTACGCTGTCTCATTCACACACCACCTCTGATAATCACTGACCTACACAATCCCATTCACACAACACATCGGCATTCACTGACTTACACTCTCCCATTCACGCATCACCATCTGCCACTGACCGAGATTATCCCGCTCACCCATTACCCTGATACTCACCTACCTACACTGTCCCGTTCATTCATCACCACTCTCCTCACTGACCGATATTGTCCCAGTCACCCATCGCCCTGTGCTCACTTACCGACAAAGTCCAGAACACCCATCATCCCTGTACTCACTGACATACTGTGCCTTATTCGCGCATCTTCTCTGCACTCACTGACTTAAACTGTCCCAATCACCCATCACTCCCGGTAATCACTGACGTAAACTGTCCCGATCACCCATCACTATTGTACTCATTAACGTACACTCTCCCATTCAGGTATCATCCGTGTGCTCACTGACCTAGGCTATCCCGTTCACCCATTACCCCTCTACTCACTGGCCTGCGATGCCCTGTTCAACCAAGATCTCTGTACTCAATGAGCGACATAACCCCGTTCACTCATCACCCCTGTAATCACTGGCCTGCACAGTCCCATTTACCCAACACCCCTCTACTCACTGAAATACACTGTCCCATTAACACATCACCCCGTGTTCACTTACCGACATTGTCCCGTTCACCCATCACACCTACACTCACTGATCGACACTATCACATTCACTCATGGCCACTGTACTCTCTGAGGTAAAAACAATGACTGCAGATGCTGTAAACCCGTACTCACTGACCTACACTGTCACTTTCAGCCATCAGCTCAACACTCACTAACCTACACAATCCTATTCACACAACACGCCTGATATTCACCTTGCTACACTCTTCCATTCACCCATCAACCCTGTGCTCACTTACCTTCGCTGTCCCATTCACTCATTACTCGACACAATGTACTCAATGACTTTTACTGCCCCAATAACCCATCATCCATGGGCTCACTGACCTAAACTTTTCCAATCGCCTAACACTCCCGTTAATCACTGACATACAAGGTCCTGTTCACTCATCCCCCTGTATTCATTAACTGACAATGTCCATTTCACACATCACTCCCAGTATCACTGACCTACACTGTTCCGTTTACCCATGATCCCTGTACTCACTGACCTACAGTGTCCTGTTCACTCATAACCCCGTGCTCACTGAACTACACTGCCCCATTCACCCAACAATCATGTACTTACTGGCCTAAACTGTCTCAATCACCCATCATTCTTTGTAATCACTGACTTGCACTGTCCCATTCACATATCATCCGAATAATCACTTCCCTACACCATCCCATTCACCCATCACATCTGCATTCACTGACTTACACTCTTCCATTCATCCATCATCCGTTTACCAACGTACCGAGCCTGTCCCATTCACTCATCACCCCTCCCGTCAGTGACTACACTGTCCAATTCACGCATCACCCTTGTAGTCACATGCCTACACTGTCCCGTTCACCCATCACCTCTGTACTTACTGACCTGCAGTGTCTCAGTCAGCCAATATCCCTGAACTAACTCACCTACACTGTTACATTTACCCAACACCCACGTAGGCACTGATCTACTCTGTGCCATTCATCCATTACACCTGAACTCATTGACCTACACTGTCCCCATCACCCAACAGCCCTGTGTTCACGTACCTACACTATGGTGTTCACCCTTAACCCATGTACCCACTGACCTACACTATCCCGTTCACCCATCACCCCTGTACGTATTGACCTGCAAAGAACTGCTCATCCATCACCCCGTATTCGTAAACCTACATTTCCCATTCACCATTCACCCTGTACTCAGTGACCTACACTGTCTCATTCACCCTTCTACTCTGTACTCACTGATCTATTCTGTCCCATTCACCATTCACGCTGTCCTCACTGACCTACACTACCCCATTTACATATCAAACCTGTCCTCACTGACCTACACTGTCCCATTCACCATTCACGCTGTATTTACTGACCTACACTGTCCCATTTACATATCAAACCTGTCCTCACTGATCTACACTGTCCCGTTCACTCATCATCAAAGCACCCAATGACCTACACACTCGCGTTGCCCAGACACCCCTGTACTCACTGAGCTACACTGTCTCATTCAACCAGCACCCCTGTACTTTCTGATCTAAACTGTCCCATTCACCGATCATCCCTGAACACACTGTCCTACACTGTCACATGCACCCATCACCCCTTTACTATACTGCCCCGTTCACCGATCTCCACTGTACACACTGACTGGCACTGTCCAAGTCGTCCATCATCCCGGTACACACGGACCTACCCTGTGCCATTCACCCATCTTTCGTATACTCGGTGATCTATACTGCCCGATTCGCCCAAAACTGCGGTGTCTATTAACCTGCACTGAATTCTGCTGCTCTAACACCTATTTTCATGTGATCATTCTTATGATGGTTCGTCTTTGGCATCACTTTTCAATTTAGTCTATTCCTCCAAATCCTTATTAATGTCTTCCTCAGCCCCTCTCCCTTTCAGCGCTGCCTAACGCGATGTTTGAAGCAAATGTGTTTCTCTCTGTTACCGTCACTAAACATGAATGTATCCTCTGTTAATTCAGTGGTGCCGTAGTGTTGCTTGTACTGTTATTTACTTCCTAGTATATCACCCTTGGTGCAAGTGTGACTTTTGTCTTTGAAACTTGTTTGCTGGCTATCCTTTGAAAGTGACTGTTGTCACTGTCAAGTTGATCATGTGTTTAAACAGATGAGGAAGCTCCCACCCATCCTCATCTTCCCGGAACATACCCCTTGACGATTTGAGAAAAGAAAGGTGTCTAATCCGCAGCTCAATCACTTTTACTTACTTATTGATCGACATGAGCTGGGAAATAGGACGAAGGGGAAGCTTATTTGATGAACAAAGGCAGGTAACTGAAAGTAGGTTTCATAATGATCGAAGAGGAATCTGTAAGACGATGACCCTTTCATGATTAAGAAAAGTAGTCAAGGTAAGTGCACAATAGAAAAAAAAACACACCAAGTGATGAACACTGCTGGTAGGCAAGATAGCTGCAATTTGTTTTAACGATGCAGCATTTGACCGATTTGAAACAGATAAAGTTGGAGAAAACTGTTTGGAAAATAAATTGCCTGTAAATAACGAGAAATAGCATGAAGTGCTATGTGTAAATAAATAAAACAAAAGAGAGCAGCTGAAGTCTTTTTGGGACATTTGGAGATTTCCAATCAGGAAAAGTGAGAAAAAGCAGATAATGTCAACTAGCATTTTACATTGGTTATCACACTGGGTAGATAGAGTTTATCCCGGAAGTTTCGCATGTCTTATCGACAGGAAAGGTCTTGCAACAAGTCTTACCTTCAGAGTAAAGTCTTTAACAAAAAGAATGAAACTACATACAAACTATCCACCATGAGCTGGTGGTCTGATAATGGCATTTTGAAATAAATTGCCACAGAGATATTCCTGGCATTTTTTGAAATATCTCCAAACTCTCAGGAGGATTCCAGTAGATTCATAGTTTCTGTGATGAATGGCTTCAAGGAAGCTTCAAGGAAGCAGGAAGCTACAGGTTAGGTAGAATTTCATCTATTGTTAGGAAATGTTTGAGATTATTAACGGGAAGAAAAATTAACAGGGGGACTTACAAAACCTCAATGATATCAAACAAATCAAAATCGTTATTGAAAAACGAAATCGTGTGTGACAAATTTGTTGTGTTGTTTGAGGATGTAGCAAGCAAGGTTATTAAAAGTTAACCGTTCGACCGTGTATTTAGATTAGATAAACCTTTGGTAAGCTATTATAGAAAACATTACTTGCACAAGTTATTACCTTTTTTTCCAGTGGTTAGTGATTTGTAAAGACACAAAAGGGTGAGTCTTGTTTAATATATCTCGACGAGGACAGAAGATATAACTGGTGATGCACCACAAGTATTTGCCCTTGGACTCGTCACTCTCTATATTAATGGTTTGGAGACCGGTTTAGAATGCAATCTATCAATATTTACCGATGATGACGTAAATGGGTTAGATTGCATGGTGTGATAAAAATATAAGAAATTTGCATGGTGAAATAGATGGAGCTCACTGTAAGGATATGTGAGGTCATGCAGTCGAGCAGAATACTCAAAAATAAACCATTGTTCAAGTGGAGAGAAATTCTAAAAAATAGAACAGCACAGAGAGTTATGCGTGTTGTTCTGAACTAAACACAAAAGGTTAAACTACAGGTACATCAAGAAGTTTGACTATAACACTCGGCTACTTTTGTTGTCATTGCAAAATTTCTATCTATTCCTCCTAATATTCACATCCAAATTGTTGATATAAATGACATAATCCAATGATCCTAACACCGATTCTTGATGCACAATTTTAGTGAAAAGCCTGCATTCCAAAAAGCAACACTCTATCACGATCCACCCTGCCAAACCCCACCCCCACCCCCGTGCCTTACCTTCGAGCCAATTGCCTCCAGCCCTCCCTGGATTCCATGTAACCTAAACTTGTTAACCTGTTTACCATGTGTAACCAGTCGAACGCATTACTGGAGGCCATATAAGCAACCTTCATTGCTGTGCCTTCACAAAAGTCTTTTTGATTTTTTTTTAAAAACTCAATCATTTTCCTGAGAGTCGTGTTCACTGTCTCTAATCAATCCTTGGCACTGCAAATACATATAAAACCTGATCCGAAGGAACCCCTCCAACACCTTACCCACCATGGCAATCAGGCTGACTGGTCTGCTGTTCCATGGCTTTTCACTACCAAATAACTCACCACTGTGTAGTTTCCTGGCATCTTGCCCAAGGTTATTCATGACACAAATTGCTCGCAAAGGGCTCAATAATAAATAATTACCCTCTAATATAGTACTGGGGTACAGAAGATCAGGTCCGAGGAAGTGAGCCGCCTTTATGAGTTTTACTGTCTTTTCGCACCTCCACTACTGTTATTTGGACACTTTTCAAGATATCACTATTTATTACCCGTTTATTTCATGTCCTTCTGCAAAGTAAATACTGACAAAAAATAGTCGTTCATAATCCCCCATCTCCTGTGGTTCCACAAACGCAGCCTTGCAGTACTTTAAGAGGCCCTGCTCTCCCTCATATCATTTTTATCACTGACATACTTGCGGAACCTGTTTGGATTTTCCAAGATCCTATTTGCCAAAAGTAGATCATGTTCCCATTTTGCCCTCCAATTTCCATCTCGAGTATTACGCTATAGCCCTCAATGACTTCACTCGATCCCTACTGTCAATGCCTGTCTATGCTTCCTCCTTTTTCTTGAACCGAACCTCAATTTCGCTAGCCATTCAGCATTCCCTGCACCGACCAGCATTGCACTTCTCACCAACACTGACATACTGTCGCTGGACTCTCATTATCACATCCTTGAAGGCTTTCTGCTTTCCAAATTCCCCTTCACCTACGAAAAACCTTTCCCGATCAGCTTCTCAAAGTGCTTGCCTAAAATATACAAACTATATCTCACTGTATTTCGAACTTTATAACTTATATCAGGTCTATTGTTCTCCATATATATTTTGAAAACTAAGACTTATTGTGTAACAGGGAAAAGAAGCTGAATGGCTTCCTCATGTCGCTATGTAACCGGTCTGAGAGGCTGAAAGGACACCTCATGTCCCTCTGTAACAGATCTGAGAGGCTGAATGGCCTCCACCTGTCGGTCTGGAACAGATCTGAAAGGATGAATTTCCTCCTCCAGTCCCTCTGTAACAGACTCGTTATGGAAACACAAACAACACATTGTACTCCAGGTGTCCTCTCAGTAACACATGGACAGCTGCAGTTACATGATCTCTATGTTTTGAATGATTCCCTTTGAAATAATATGCCACTAATCCAGCTTTGCAGCTCATCAAGTGATAATAAGCGGAAGTGGGCTGAATGGCCTCTTCCAATACCTCTGTACCAGGTACATGTGGACAGAATTGCTCCCTTTGCTTCCTGGGGAGCGGTCCCAATGCTCTGAATGGTATCTCAAGGTTTGAAAGGGTTTCATTACGGGGCACTTTAAAATTAGGAGCAGCATTACACAAAGTCAATGGGCAATAAACGTTGTTGCCTTGGGGTATGGTTTCTAGAAATTTCCCTTACAGACATTATAAGCAGTTGGTCTGTTATTTTATCTCTGTCTCCTTTTATAAACAATATAGAATATACACAACCCTGCAAAGTTCTGGCAGTACTCCCACATACAAGATAGGGGAATTAATACATTGGAAGATTTATAGTCAGTCCCTCAGCAACCCTAATCTACAATCCATGGTGAGTAAATGTTTCCTTTAATTGTTGTATTAATAATGAGGCAAAGAAGGGTTTACCTGAACCCGTATGTTCAGTGACTGTGATTAATGTCAGTCTCCATCAACTCTAATTATCCCGCTGGAGAGGTTCTATCTTTAATGATGAATGGGCTCAGTTCAATGTGCTATCCCATAGTATGAGCGGGACAATCGCCGACAGCACTACCAGAGATCAGCAGCTCCAGAGAAAGGGGAACGGGAGATCATAATCTTAGAACAATAGACTGGAATATCACAACAATGGATAGGAGTTTATTCAAATTGACATCAGTTTCTTCAGTTTGACAATTTTCTAAATATTATGATTGATGGTCACTATCATGGTTGATCCAATATGAACTTTACAGTATTCAGTATTTTTTCAATATCCTATCCCGACTGTAGTTATTGTCACTGCTAATCTCACTGCTCAGTTATCATTTGCATGAACGATGTGTAACTCTACTACTGTTTCTTTTTTACATTTAGTCTACTGTCCTTACGACTGCTTTTGTTCTTGCTGAGACTCTGAATCGAGATATTCACTCCACAAATTTTTTATACCTGCATCAGTGAACATATTCAGTCATTCTCTCCCTCTTTGCCTCTGGAAACATTTCTATTTTGACTGACTGAGCTGCAGCCAGGAACCACAGGAATCACTGCCCTTGTTATTTGAATACGGGGATCATGGAGATCACTGTCTTCTCTCCTGGTTGCAAACTAAACATCAGTCTGACTCCATTCAATCCCTGTCAACACTATGTGGCTAAAACAGGTGAATTACACCTGTAGTGATCCCTTTGGCTATGAGCTGATTCCTGACACTATAGTCTGACCATTCCTAATTCTAAATAGTGATATCGCGAGAATATTCTTTACTGGCTCATCCCATCTGCTATTTGAACGTTGAGCAATGAAATACAGTCTTTGTGATTTTAATCATAGGATACTGACACTTCCAGCTTCAAATCTGCAGAAGTTAATCTGAGTCGATACTCCATGGTTTATATCCAAATGCACGTCAACATCCAACCCATCTGAGATTCCAGCACACACTAATCTACATTGTTATTGGAACTCGCAATGTCTTAATATACTCAAGCATGTCCTCACAACTGTCCCTTAGTCTTTGTCGATTCCTGAAACCCCTGCCAGTTGTTCACATTTATACTGATTTCCTCCATGCATGTTCTCTCCCAGTGACTTTCAAGTAGAACACGCATGCGTGCACACACACACACACACACACACACACACACATATATATACACACCAACACACAGACACACATATATATACACACCAACACACACACAGACACACAAACTTGCCTTGTTCTCTTACAATGGAGCTGCAGAGACATATGGGAGCCTTATTTAGTGTTACTCACAACATGAGCAGCACATTTCCTCATGCAAAACAGTTATCAACTGCAAGCATTGCAATAATGTACTGTCAAAGGTTTCTAAAGCTCCCCAAGCTGGGCAGGTAGTGCAGTTTACTAAGCAATGCCCCAGTAAACTCTGCTCAGCTGACAATGGTGGGCTATCACCTTGCCCCAGTTTATCGTGCCTGGTCTGATTCTGTGAAGCAAATTCAGAATTTGATGAAACCAACCATTTCAGCTGATCTGGCACTGCCTTTATTCAATGTTCTCCTGATTGCGATGGCACACTCGTGGTTTATTGTAGTGACAAGAGCCTAAGCACAGTGCAAAGCTTTTTTTGTGGGAGCAGTAGAGGAACGTCATAGAAAACTAGAGTTTACAGATCATTGGTTGCTGAGACAGAGCAAGGCATACAAGGTGAAGGCTGCACAGGAAGTGCACAAAGCAAGATCAAGATTAGCAAGATCAACATTATTTGACGTTGCAGAGGTCCAATAGGCAGTCTCGTAATGGTAGGGAAGAAGCTGTTTTTGAACCGATTGGTGCGTATGCTCGAACTCCTGTATCTTCTGTCTGACAGCAGAGTTTGTAGGAGAGCATTAACGGTGTGGGAGGGATCTTTGATGATGTTGACAGCATTGCAGCACCAACGGAAGCCATAAATGGAGTTTATAGATGGGACGTTAGCTTCTGTAATTGAATGGGCTGTGCACACCATCTTCTGTAGTTTCTTACATTGCTGCACAGAGCAGCAGCCATACCAGACCGTTATGCATCTGAACAGTATTATTTGAATGGTTCATCTGTAGAAGTTGGTGAGGGCCCTTATGAACATAAAAAAAACTTCCTGAGCAGTGTGAGCAAGAAGAGGTTTTGTTGTGTCTTCTTGGCTGTCGCTTCTGCGTCGTAAGAGAAGGACATATTGTTGGTTTTCGTCATTGTTAAGAACTTGACACTCTCCACTCTCCCGACCTCATTTCCATTGATGTAGATGGGCGTGTTCACCTACAGTCTTTCTGAATTAAATGATCATTTTATTTTTTTGTATTGCCAACATTGAGAGACAGGTTGTTATCATTTCATCACAACAACTTTCTGCTTTGGGATTCACTGTTATTTGATATCCAGTCAACAACGGTGGTGTCGTCTGCAAGTATGGTCTGTGCCAGTCTACTGAACGCTTGTGTTTGCTCCAGTCAGCTGATCGTGTATTCAGGAACATGAGGAAGCCAGTTGAGGAGTACTCAAAAACACCAGGCATGCCATTTGTAGCAGAGTGGCTACTGACTGACTCCTGATGTTGAAAAGTCAGTAGAGCTGCTGGGGATGGTTTACTGGACGTTATGCTATGAGCTGCCTTACAATTTCAGGGAGACCTGAGGGTTTGGTGATCCAACTCTTCACTGTTCCAGCATCTGGGATTACAACATGAACAACAGATGGAGCAAAGGCTGAAGTGAGAGGAATCTCTGAAACCACGGAGTGCCACACAGGCATAAAGATGTGCAGCACAGAAACAGATCCGTCGGTCCGACTCGTCCTTGTCGACTGGATGATTGATATTAATCTCCTTCCATATAGAACATAGAACATAGAACATAACAGCGCAGTACAGGCCCTTCGACCCTCGACTTTGCGCCGACCTGTCATACTAATCTGAAGCTCATCTACACTATTCCAATGTACGTCCATATGCCTGTCCAATGACGACTTAAATCTATTTAAAGTTGGAAAATCTACTAATGTTTCAGGCAAAGCATTCCATACCCTTACTAGTCTCTGAGTAAAGAAACTACCTCGGACATCTGTCTTATACCAATCTCCCCTCACTTTAAAGTTGTATGCCCTCGTGTTTGCCGTCTCCATACTTGGAAAAAGGCTCTCCCAGTCCACCCTATCTAACCATCTGATTATCTTGTATGTCTCTATTAAGTCTCCTCTCAACCTTCTTCTCTCTAACGAGAACAGCCTCAAGGCCCTCAGCCTTTCCTCGTAAGACATTCCTTCCATACCAGGCAGCATCCTAGTAAATCTCCTCTGCACCTTTTCCAAAGCTTCCACATCCTTCTTATAATGCTGTGACCAGAACTGTACACAATTCTCCAAGTCTGGCTATACCAGAGCTTTGTATAGCTGCAGCATAACCTCCTGGTTCCAGAACTCAATCCCTCTATTCATAAAAGCCAAAACACTGCGTGCCTTCTTAACAACCGTGTCAATCTGGGTAGCAACTATCAGGGATCTGTGTACATAGACACCGAGATCACTCTGGTCATCTGCACTCTGAAGAATCTTACTGCTGGCCCAGTACTTTGCATTCCGATTACTCCATCCAAAGTGTATCACATCACACTTGTCCACATTAAACTCCATTTGCCACCTCTCAGCCCAGCTCTGCGTCCTATCTATGTCTCTCTGCAACCTACTGCATCCTTCGTCACTATCCACAACTCCACCGACCTTAGTGTCGTCCGCAAATTTACTAACTCACCCTTCTGAGCCCTCATCTAGGTCCTCTATAAAAATGACGAACAGCAGTGCACCCAATACCGACCCTTGTTGTATGCCACTAGTAACTGAACACCAAGATGAACATGTTCCATCAACTACAACCCTCTGTTTTGTTTCAGCAAGCCAATTACTGATCCAAACTGCTATGTCTCCCACAATCCCATTCCTCCGAATTTTGTACAATAGCCTACTGTGGGGAACCTTATCGAACGCCTTGCTTAAATCTGTATGCAACACATTAACCGGTTTACTCTCATCTCCCTGTTCGGTCACTTTGTCAAAAAAGTCGATAAGATTCGTTAGGCACGACCTAGCCTTCACAAAACCGTGCTGACTGTCCCTGATCAGATTATTCTTATCTAGATTGGTTATATTTCCTATCTCTTTTAACCTTTTGCCAACACGTTTCCAACAACTGAAGTGAGACTCACTGTTCTGTAATTACCAGGGTTGTCTCTACTATTCGGGACTAATCGGAGGCCTACAAAAATCTCCCAGCATGGTGAATTCTCGTTTCATGTTTCTAACCTCAGCCCATACTACCTCAGTGAACGAGTCCCTAAACATTCTTTCTATAACTGTAATAATGTCCCTGATCAACAATGCCACACCTCCCCCTCTTTTACCATCTTCTCTGTTCTTACTGAAACATCTGAATACCGGAACCTGCAACAGCCATTCCTGTCGCTGTTCGATCAATGTCTCCGTACTGGCCAAAACATCGAAGTCCCAGGTACCAACCCACGCTGCCAGTTCACCCACTTTATTTTGGAATGCTCCTCACGTGGAAGTACACACACTTCAAACCAGGTTCCTGCTTGCCAGTGTCAGATACTTGATTTTGGAACACCCTACTCTCATCCTCGTCTATACCTCTCCTAAAATTTTGGTTCCAACCCCCCGCTGTATTATCAAATCCACCTTAATAGCGTTAGCGAATTTCCAACCCAGGATATTGGTCCCCCGCTGGTTTAGATGAAGACCATCCTGCTTGTAGAGGTCCCACCTACCCCAGAAAGAGCTCCAATTATCCAAAAACCCGAAACCCTCCCTCCTGCACCATCCCTGTAGACACGTGTTCAACTCCTTTCTCTCCTTATTCCTCACCTCACTAGCACGTGGCACGGACAGCAAACCAGAGAAAACAACTCTGTTTGTCTGAGCTCTAAGCTTCCATCCGAGCTCCCTGAATTTCTGCCTCAAGTCCCCATCTCTCTTCCGACCTATGTCGTTGGTGCCAATGTGGACCACGACTTTGGGCTGGTCTCCCTTCTCCAGAAGGATCCCAAAAATAGGATCAGAGACATCACGGACCCTGGCAACCGGAAGGCAACACACAAACCGTGAGTCTATATCGTCCCCACAGAACCTCCGATATGTCCTCCTAACTATTGAGTTCCCAATGTCTACTGCTGTGCTCCTGTTCCTCCTTCCCTTCTGAGCAGCCGGTGCCCCACTGCTTTCCCCTGGTAAGTCATTCCCCCAACAGTAACCAAAATGGTATAATTATTGTTGAGGTGAATGGCCACAGGAGATCTCTGCACTGCCTGCCGGTTCCCTTTCTATCCCCTAACTGTCACCCATCCAACGTTTTCTTTTATCTGGGGAGTGACCACCTCTCTGTAAGTCCTGTCAATAATCCCCTTTGCCTCCCGAATGATCGGAAGTTCATCCAACTCCAGCTCCAGTTCCCGAACGCGGTTTTCGAGGAGCTGGTGTTGGGTGCACTTCCCACAGATATAGTCAGCAGGGACACTAGTGGTGACCCTTACTTCCCACATTTTGCAGGAGGAACATTCCACTGTCCTCAACTCCATTCCCAGTATTCTAACTGCCGAAGTGACTACTAACAAAATGGATTAGGAAATAAACTAGTTTTCTTACCTTGTCAGTCTGGTTCCCACAACTGTTTTTGTAGGTTAGAGGAGGAGGATGGGTGGGAGGGATGCATTTGGCCCATGTCTTTCTAAACATTTCGTATTCATGCACCCCTGCAGATGTTTCTGAAACGTTGTAATTGTCCCAGCCTCCAGGGTCCAGAGACTTCAAATTCCTTGCACACGCCACTGTCTGGGTGAAAACATTGACTCTAAAAACTTTTAGATTTTTTTTGTCTCACTTTAAATCCTTGCCCTCTAGGTTTGGACTCCTCCAGCCTTGGAGAAAGGTTGTGAAAAATCATATTATCCATGCCCTTCATGATTTTAAATACTTCGATAAGGTCATCCCTCAGCCCCTGACACCAGCGAAAACAGACCCAGCGTGTTCAGCCTTTCCTGGAGCTCAAAATACAAAAACCAGCAATATCCTTGTAGCATTCTTAAAGAACCCTTTAAAGTTTCACAATCTTTTTTCTACAGCAGACAGAGTAGAACTAAATGCAGTATTCCACATCTGCCTAAACCAATGTGCTGTAAAGCTGCAATTCGACCTCCTAATTTCTTATGTCATGCCCTGAAAAGTAAAGGTCAGCATATGAAACCCAGTCCTCACTAACCTATTTACCTATTGCTCTACTTTCATGCAACTGTCAACCTTCATTGCAAAGACTCTTTGTTCAGCAACACTGCCCAGGATATTACGTATCATTGGACATGTCCTGCCCCGATTTGCCGTTACAAAATGCAGCACGTCACATTTATCTGAATAAATTCCATATACTGCACCTCAGTCCATTGGCCCAACTGGTCAAGATCCCATCGTACTCTGAGGGAACCTTCTTTGCTGTATACTACACCTCCAATTTTGGTGATATCTGCAAATTTGCTCAGAATACATCCTACGCTTTCACTAAAATCATTGTGACAAAAAGCAATGGCACAGACAGGTCCTTGTCATATCTTGCTTGTCACCGGCCTCCAGTCTGACAAACCCTTAACCATCTCCCTCTAACTACTATTTTGGAAACAGTTCTATATGCAATTGGCTCGTTCTCTCTTTATTCCATGTCATCTTTTTGCACTAACCAGACTCCCAGGCTGCACCATGTTGAACACCCCACTGAGGTCCATATAGACAACGTCAATTTCTGATTGTTTTTAGTGAAAGGGATCTGCTATATCCACCCTGGTTTTCCAAGAACAACTTCCCAAGCTACAGTTTCCGCAGGAGCAGAGTGTCAGGGTATCCTGATAGAACAAGGGGCTTGTCACTGAACGGTGTCACCTCTTTGAACGCGACCTGAAGCTTTACACTGAGGGGAGGCTGGTGCTGCCAGTTGTTGTTAGGGTCACAATTTCATTCAGCTTCTATGATCTGGAACGTTCCCGTCAGGAGTTGCTGACATATCCATCATCTACAAGTATGTCGTCAACAATGACACCATTCGATGTTGGAAGATATGTACGGTGGATGAGGTGAATACAATGTTTTCTCCCTCACTTGGGAGCTACCATGTGCCCTCACCTTCAACTACCTAGCGCATTCTCAGCTCCCTTCCCCAAAAGCCCACTCACGACTCATTTACCTCTCAGCCCCCCAAGCACAAGTCTCATTCCTGATGAAGGGCTGATGCCTGAAACGTCGATTCTCCTGCTCCTCCGAGGCTGTCCGCCCTGATGTACTTTTCCAGCACAACATTGTCGACTCTGATCTCCAGCATCTGCAGTCCTCACTTTCTCCTCGTTGCCAGATGTATCCTTGTTTTCCCAGTATAGCGACATTCCCGATAGTGTACATGGATTTGCGGCGTCCCCATGTCACTGGGGAGATGTAGAGGTTCCGAAGAAACTCTTACTCAATTAATGTTGCAGTGTGACCACTCGGAATATATCATGCTAATGAATACCCCCTGTCCTCGCAGCAACCACAGCCTCTTCATTCAAAAGCGGTCAGACATTCCCATCGTCTTAGGGTATCCGTGCAGAAAAGAAAAATGGCCTCTCAGATAAAGCCGTCCCCGGATAGCAGCACCAAACCATCTTCCCCTCACCAGTCCCCACTGCCAACCAAATGCATCAAAATACCCCGTGTGTCCTGAGAGCAATGCAGCCACTGGGGAACGTCATGAAACAAACAATCAAGGAGAAGGAACAACACTTGCGGTGTCTGAACGGGTCACAGCAAAACATCCAGCACACAGTGTATCACTCAGTCCTGTCATCTTTGTCCATTTGATTGACAAACTGCCTGTCATTCCTCCTAGATAAGAAATGACAGCTGAGCTGATACGTTATATTCCGCCTGCCGAACTGTTATCTATTGGCTGTCTCGGTATGGAGCCAACAGAGATGGGGAAAATTTAAATAAAAATCACTTCTCCGTGTTCACTGAAGGCAAAACAATGGATGCGAAGGTGAGAATTTTTTTTAAAAAGTGGGCATGTTTTGGCGCCGCATTCCTATTCCAGATAGGAGCTGTTTGCAGCGTTCAATTGGATTACGGTGAATAAATACCTTGGGCCTGATCAAGGCCCACCCTTGTATGTGGTGGGAGGCTTGGGAGGAAATTTCTGTTTCTTCCTCAGCCACTGTGGACGTTCCAGAAGAATGGAGGGTGGTGAAAGTTATTCTACTCTTTAAGAATGTTAATGTATAAAACGGAAATTTGAGGGAACAAATATACTGTAACTAGTGTCTGAAATTACAATTTATGTAAGCAGGAAACTAAAATATCAAGAGAAGGCAGAGATTCTGTAAATGAATATAATCAGGTAAATTTATCAAGCCATAAAATATGTCAGGATGAATACAGGCCATTCGGCCCAAACTTGTCAGATGTCCCTTAACTTGCGAACAGTTTTACCAATTTTGCAAGTACCATCAAAATTGACCTTGCTCTAATTTAGAGCTGAAAATGTGTTGCTGGAAATGTGCAGCAGGTCAGGCAGCATCCAAGGAACAGGAGAGTCGACTTTTTCCTTCTTCAGGAAAAAGGGCTTTTCCAGCAACACATTTTCAGCTCTGATCTCCAGCATCTGACGTCCTCTCTATCTCCTTGCTCTAATTTATACCATCAACTTGTGGAACAGTCGTCTCCTTTTCCATAACTATTGCAAAACTAATTCAATGATGGTCACTGGTACCAAAAGTGCTCCCAGTGGAACAGCTCAGTGACTTGCTCTGCCTTATTTCTGAAGTGCACATAAAGTTGATGCCTAGAGGCGATCATCCATGGTCTTACCGAAAGGCAAGACAGGCATAAGGGGGCGAATGTCTGCATATGGCTGTGTGTGTTTTGTTGTGTTTATCTGTGTGCGTATCTGTGATTGCCTGTGCGTGTTTTTGTGTATTAATGTGCGTGTCTCGGCAGATGCATTTCTGAGCATTTGGATTTCTGTTGTTTTGGGGGTGAATCCATCGAAATTGGAATCAAAATGTCCGTCTTCACTCTCTTTCCGTCTGTCTCTTCCTATTGTGTTTAAAGTTTAAGTAATACTACCCGCTGCTGGCTGCCACACAACGCTGCTTTGTTTGGATAAAGAATCAAAGATAATGACACTCACACATTTGAATTAAGTTGGCTTTATTTTCAGAAGCGCTCGAATGTGTGCAGTGAAAAGTTTACAATGTTGTTGGTTATTCAGCCACATTCGGTACAATATACCTAAGAACAGATTCTTATGGATTTGGTACAAAATTGGAATAATAGCAAACGAGACTCCTGCAAAACGAAAAAAAGATGAAAAAACGCATGGATAATATTGACTGTCCACTCACCCCAGTCTCTGCCAGCACATAGTCTCCAGGCAACACCAAGCCCAATTAATTGACCGGACTGGGCCCAGTCTCCAAATCACACCAGGCCCAGTCTCGATAACGCAACAGGCCCACTCTCCAGACTGCACTGAACTCTGACTCCAGAACGCACCAGGCCTGATATCCAGACTGCACCAGTTCAAGACTCCAGACCACACCCGGCATAGTCTCCAGACTGATTTCATGGCCAAGTCTCCAAAGTACACTGGACTGTGTCTCCAGACCACATCACTCCAAGAATGCAGATCGCACCCAGCCCAGTTTGCAGACTGTTGCCAGGTCGAGTTTCCACGACTCACTAGGCCCAGTCTCCAGACTGCACTGATCCCAGTCTTCAGAGAGCACTGTGCCTAGTCTCCAGACCACACCAGGCCAAATCCACGAAACCTCACATGGCTACGTCTCCAGATCACTCCAGGCTGAATCTCCACTCTGCACTGAGCCCAGTTTCCAGACCGCATTGGTCCTCGTCTCCAGGCTGTGCTGGGCCCCGCCTCCATACTACAGCTGTCCAGGTTTCCAGACTGTGCCAGGCCCAACCTCCAGAGTGCATGAGGCCACGACTCCAGACTGAACCAGACCAAGTATTCAGAGCGCACCGGGCCCAGTCCCCAGATCACACTGAACCTTGTCCACAGACTGTATGGCACCCAGTGTCCAGATCACATCAGATAATGTCTTTAGATTGCACTAGGTCAAGTCCGCACTGCACCTATCCGAATCTTCAGACCACACTGGTCCTGGTCTCCAGACCACACTATGCCAAATCCCCAGACCGCACAAGGGCAAGTGTCCATACCACAAACTAGACCAAGCCACCAGAGCACACTGCTTTAAGTCTCCAGACCACACCAGGCCAATTCGCCAAATCACACTGGGCTGCATCTCCAGATTGCACCAGACAAGGTCTCCAGACCTCAACTGGCCAAGATTGCAGGTCACCTTGGGCCAAGCCCACAGACCGCATTCGGCCAAACCTCCAAATCACACTGGGCCGTGTCTCCAGACCGCACTGGGCCACATATCCAGAGCAAAACAGGTCCAGTCGCTAGACTGCACCAAAACCAGTCCACAGACTGCTCCGGGCCCAGTCTCCTGGCCACATCAGGCTATGTCTCCAGACCACACCACACCAAGAATCCAGATTGCAAGAAGCCAAGTCTGCACATCTTACCGTGTCAAGTGTCCTGATGGTATTGAACCCAGTCTCCGGATTGCACCAGGTCCAGTCTCTAGACTGGACCAGTCCCAGTCTCCGGGCGTGCTGGGCCCAGTCTCCAGACTGCACGGGGCCAAGTCTCCAGACCGAAGCAGGCCATGTTTGCAGACTCCACCAGCACAAGTTTCCAGACTGCGCTGGGCAAAGTCTCCAGACTGCATTGGGCCAGGTCTCCAGACAACAGCAGGCTAACTATACAGACTGCACCCGGCCCAGTTTCCCCACTGCACCAGATCCAGTCCTTAGATCGCACGGCACACAGTATCCAGACCATATCAAGCCAAGACTGCAGATCACATGGAGCCGTGTCTCCAGACTGGAGTAGGCAAAGTATCCAAAGAGCGACAGATCAAATCTCCAGACGAGAGCGGAGCCAGTCTTCACACTGCACCATGCCAAGACTGCAGATCACACCAGACCAAGTCTCTAGTTCACTCCGGGCCCATTCTGCAGACTGCACAGGGCTCAGTCACCGGGCCGCACTGTGCCCATTCTCTACACAGGACTAGACCGATTCTCCTTGCCACACCAGGCCGTCTCTCCAGACTGGACCGGGCCGATTCTCCAGACTGCACAGTGCCACCTCTTCACACCGCTCCAGGCCGAGTCTTCACACCACACCGGGCCCAGTCTCCAGATGACACCAGGTCAAATCGCCAAAACGTACAGGGCCAAATCTCCTGACTGCACCAGGCCATGTTTCCAGAACACAGTGGGCCACGTCTCCCGATCACAGTCTCCAGATTGCAAGAAGGAAAGTCTGCACACCCTACTGTGCCCAGTCACTTGACGCTATTGAGCCCCGCCTCCCAACAGCACAAGGGCCAGTCTGTCCCATTCTACGATCGTGCTGGGCCCCGTCTCCAGACTGCACTGGGAAAAGTCTCCAGACCTCACCAATCCAGTCTCCAGGCCGCGCAATGCCAAGGCTCCCGACCGCATTGGGCGTAGTCTCCCGATTCCTCCAGACTGAGTTCCAAGCTTCAAAATTCGAAGTACCTAGAGCGCACTGGGGCTAGTGTTCATACTGCAGCATACTCAGTCTAAAGGCTACACCAGGCGCAGTCTCCATACCACGTCAGGCCATGTCTGCAGATCGCAACCGGCCCAGTCTCCAGGCAGCACCCGGCCCAGCCTCTGGACCACAGCAGACTGAGTCTCCACGCCGCACCGAGCCGTGCCTCCAGACCACACTGGATCCAGTTTCCAGACTACACCGTGCCCAGTGTCCAGACCGCATCAGACCGAGTCTCCATGCTGTACTGGGCCATGTATCCAGGCTGCATCAGTCCGAGTCGCGAGACCAAACTAAACCAAGTATTCACAAAGCATTGGGCCGAGTCTTCAGACTGTACTGGGACTAGTAGCCAGATTGGAACGGGTCCAGTCCAGAGACCAAAGCCGGGCCTAGTCTCCAGACCGCACTGAGGCAATTTCGAGACTGCACCAGGATTCAAAACCTGAGGACTCACGTCCCACACCAGCGTCTGGTCAACGACTCGCCTCCAGGACTTATTCCCCCAGACTTCATGCCGCAAGGTCAAACTCTGTTCTGGTACTCACCCCCTCTATTCACCACCAAGTAACGTTAGAAAGTGAAATGTTTGGGGAATGAAATCACTTCATTAAAGCGAAAAAATGAACAAAGAGCAGTGTAGCATAAGAGCTCCGTCTGGGACATTCTGACTCTGCCGTCATCGATAGAATATTTAGTGGCTGATTTATTCTTCAAAGAATGACTTTGGAGACTCAGAGCAGTTTTATCCGATTCCTTGCAATGATGTCCCTTTGACATTAACAGAAGGAGATAAACATGCACATTGCTGACCCGAATGTTTCCAATGGGTGTGTTTCAGGACTCTACAATCCATTCACACTATAATTTGGAAGAGTACATCAAAACACATGCGAAGTTCCTGACAGTATAATAAAATTTATCTCAATCTCCTCTGTCGTGTTTCACTTAGAGTGGCCAAGATAGAATGATCCTGCTGTTGTCTGCATAGCCCCTGTTGGGATACTGCTGTCTAGTCGGGGTTGAAGTATCATACACTACGATGGTCTGCACATCGTTCTACTCTGGGCAGATTTCCGGGTTGGATCCAGCTTGGTATATACAGTTTTGAATGCTGAAGGGATATGTCCTCTGGGTTTATGGTGCCTGGACCAGTTTGGTGAGGGGGTTTGAGAATGTGACATAACTCATCATTACAGCTGATTTGTCAATGCCTTTATTTTATGTTGTCATTCCTGTGACTGGACCCTCAAGATCTCACTCCCTTAATGTTGCAGTGTGACCATGCACGGTACATTATGTTGGTGAATACTCACTGTCCTGGCAGCAGCCGCGGCCTCTTCATTGAGGAGCAGTTAAAAATTCCCATCGTTTTCAGGTCTCCACTTACTTGGATAAAGGCCACCACAACGGCCATAAAACCCTCCCCCTCACCACTCCCCAACCTTCCCTCCAACAAATCAAATGAAAATATCCCTTGTGTACTGAGAGCGGGGGGTAGGGGAGCACCAGTACATCAGGGAGTAAGCCACATCTGGTGGAAGGAGCCATACTTCCTATGCCTGAACGATTCAGAATGAACCAACTAGAACACACTGTATCAGTAAGCCTTGTGATCTCTTTCCATTTATTTAATATACTGCCTTTTGTTATTCCTGAAAAAAAGGTCGAAAGAGACCTACATTATATTCCAACTGCTTAGTTGTTGTACATTTTAAATTCATTTACAGATTCGCTGCCCCGCCTTAATAACTCAATTTCCTGCCTATGTTAATGTTGTACACCAAATTATTTAAACTGTTGACATAACATGAAAATCGTTGAGAATCCAGCACTGATCACTGTGACATTGCAGTCCTCAAACTTTGATAAACCGATAGAAACTAAGTTATCCTTGGAGATGCTGTGGACAGCAAAGAAAGTTACCTCAGATTACAACGGGATCTTGACAAGATGAGTCAATGGGGTGAGAAGTGGGAGATGGAGTTTAATTTAGATAAATGCAGGTGCTGCATTTTGGGAAAGCAAATTGTAATGGTAAGGTCCAAGGGAGTGCTGCTTAACAAAAAGAACTTGGAGTGCAGGTTCATAGTTCCTTGAACGTGGAGAGGCAGGTAGATAGGATAGTGAAGAAGGCGTTTGGTATGCTTTCTTTTATTGGTAAGAGTATTGAGTACAGGATTTGAGAGGTCATGTTGCAGCTGTACAGGACATTGGTTAGGCCACTGTTGGAATATTGCGTGCAATTCTGGTCTCCTTCCTATCTGAAAGATGATGTGAAACTTGAAAAGGATAAGAGAAGACTTACCAGGATGTTGCCAGGGTTGGAGGATTTGAGCTATAGCAAGAGGCTGAACAGGCTGGGGCTGTTTTCCCTGGAGCGTCGGAGTTCGAGGGGTGACCCTATCGAGGTTTACACAATCATGAGGCGCATGGATATGATAAATAGTCAAAGCCTTTACTCTGGGGTCGGGGAGTCCAGAACTAGCGGATATAGGTTTAGAATGAGAAGGGAAAGATATTAAACAGACCTAAGGGGCAACGTTTTTCACACAGAGGGTGATACGTGTACGGAATGAGCTGCCAGAGCAAGTGGTGGAGGCTGGTACAATTGCAACAGTTAAAAGGCATCTGGATGGGCATACAAATACGAAGGGTTTGGAGGGATATGGGCCGGGATCTGGCAGGTGGGCCTAGATTGTTTCAGGGTATCTGGTCGGCATGAACGGGTTGGAGGGATCGGTCTGTTTCCATGCTGTCCATCTCTATGACTCTATGACTACAATATTCTGGCTGAGAAACCAGTCTTAACCAGTAGAGAGTGTTGGAAATATTCTAACAGATGGAGTACAACGTTGGTAAACGTAAGGTCGTCCATTTTGCCGAAATAATTTGTTACCACTAGCAATAACATAAAGTAAGATTCAAATGGAGAAATCTTGCTGCGTTCTGCTATGTACAGGGATCTGTGTGTCCTTGTAAAGGAATCAATAGAAGCTGGTTTGCAGGTGCAGCAAATAAACAAGAAGGCAAATGGAAATTGTCCTTATTTGCTAAAGGGTTGGAGTTTGAAAACAGGAAGATAATGCTGCAGCTATATATAGAGCTGATGAGGCCAAACATGGAGTAATGTGTTCAGTTGTGATCGCCCTCCATCAGAATGGATGTACTGGGACTGGACTGGGTGCAGAGCAGGTTCACGAGGTTGATTATGGATTTGGGAAGTTTGCTTCATGAGAAACGAAAGCGTAGAATGGGACTATACTCATTGGTATTAGGAAGAATGAGGGGGGTTTTACAGAAAAAATATGAGCTTATGAAGGCAGTAGATAGGATCAAAATAGGGAGGCTGTTTCTACTGATTGATGAAACATTGCGTGAAAAAAAGGCGGAAGCAGAGTTAAGACTGAGTTGAGGAGGAAATTCTTGACCCAAAAGCTTATGAAACTTGATGAGATTAGATAACTTACAGTGTGAAAACAGGCCCTTCGATACAACAAGTCCACGCCGACCCACCGAAGAGCAACCCACCCAGACCAATTCCCATACAACTAACACTACGGGCAATTTAACATGGCCAATTCACCTAACCTGCACATTTTTGGACTTTGGGCAGAAACCAGAGCACCCAGAGGAAACCCACGCTGACACGGGGAAAATGCGCAAACTCCACACAGTCAGTTGCCCGAGGCGGGACTTGAACTCGGGTCTCTGACATGTGAGGCAGCAGTGCTCACCACTGTGCCTCCATGCCGCTCTGTGTGGGATGCCCTGCCCAGGGAAGCAGCTGAGGCAACTTCGTTGAATGTTTTGACGGAAAATAAAGATAGATTTTTTTTTAACAGTGCAGGAATTATGGGCTATAGTGAGCGGGAGCGTAAGAGGAGCTGATCCCATGAAAATATCAATCATGATTTTATTGAATGGCACAGGGGATAGATGACCTTCTCCTGCTCCATGTGCTTATGTTCTTATGTATTGGATTTATCTTTTCGTATTTTAAACAAAGTGCCAATTGAGTTGGGTTTGGGGAGAGATTCCTACCGTGTGGCTGAGTGAATCTCACCCAACTCAACACACGTGTTTGAGGCCTCACAGTGATAATCCTGTCGGTTTATTCCCACTGCTTACTGCACCACATTCCAGATAACCTCCCATTTACCGGAGTCCTGAATTACCCAGTATCCTGGAAACCAGTGCCATTTGTGAAAGCTCCATAGTGCACCGGGACAAGCACAGTCCATGCAGAGCGACCATGCACAGCCCTGATATTGAGCCTGCACGTGGAAGGCAAAAGGAAATTTACTGCCCTCCCCAAACCTGCATTGTGGGAATGGTCACGAAGCTTCTACTGGGTGGGGAGTGTCACAAACATGACTTCCCCTTGGCCTGGGACGAGGATGGAAGCCATGCAAGCAAACCATGCTTGCTTGGCCTGTGGTTGTCTCCCCCACCCTCCAGGTTACAGCATCTACAGCCATCAGGATGAATGCACAGCATTGCTGGGCAAACATTGTCCTTTTCTGCCTTGCCTGAGCAAGGGTAGACTGAGAGACAAGCTCACAATTCCCATTGAGAATAACGAAGAAGAGGCAGTGGGATTACCTTAACATTAAGGAAGGCCTCTGGAAACACATCACTGAATGCACCATTAGCATCACCAGAGACAACAGTGCTAATATTACACAGAAACAATTTGTGTGGATCTTCGAAACAGTAAGTAGACTTAAAAAAAAAACTCTGGTGAATTTTTTATGTCGAAATCAAACCTGCAGGGTAATTTTTATGTTTGTTATAAGCAGGAAATAAGATATGCAACAAATTGTTTTTCAGTGTCAGCGGTTCTGGCTGCACCTGTAGGAAGAAAGTGGAGATAGCATGTCAAATCTAGGCACTCTTCATTGTACGATGTATTGTTTCAGATCTCCAGCATCTGCAGTTCTGTGTTTTATTTCAGATCAGAAAGTATTGTGTTTACTGCGGTATTAATGGTTGACTTGATCTGGGATCGAGGGGAAGGGTTGAGGGCAGAAGTGCAGCAGACGGGTCAGTTACAGCTGAAATCCCTGTCCATTAGAGTTTGGGGCGTGGGATATGATTCATCAGGAAGGGAAAAGGATGAAGCGGTCTTGCCCAAAACATCTTTATTGCTGCTTCTCGGGTGCTGCCTGACTTGCTGAATGTTTGCAGCACCGCACTCTCGATTTTGATCTCCAGCATCTGCAGTCTTCACTTTTTAAGACGGAAAAGGAGGGCACGTCACAGTTAAACCATTCGACCTGCTTCTGTGTGGAGTTAGGCAATGTGAAGGGTATTGATCTTTCAATGATAAATAACCTCTGTTCAATATGTTATCACATTATATGAGGAAAAGCGTCACCAGCAGTGTTATTACGGTTAAGCAGCTCCAGAGAGATGGGGAAGAGAGATCATAATCTGGGAACATTAAACTTGAATGTTCTCACAATGGATCAGAATCTGAGAACATTGGACTGAAATCTTTCAACAGTGGATCAGAATCTGAGAAGGTTAGACTGGAATGCTATAACGATGGAACGGGGTTTATCTGGGAATGTTTGGAAGCTTGCTACATATTGGTTGTCATTATTTTCATGAATCTGTTATGCATTTTTCATTAATCTTTTTTCTATCGTCCTATTATGGCAATCATTGATGTCTGTGGTAAGTCTCAGATGTTATTTCTTTAAATGAGGCAGAGACTGCATTAGTAATCGTCGCATCTACAGTGCACTCCTTATTATTGTTCCTGCTGAGACTCTGGATCCAATTGTTCACTCTACAGACGATTACTCACCTCATCAGAAGACTTGTTCATTTACTCTCTCCCTCTTTGCTTCTGGCAATGCCCTTCATGTGCCCTTAAGCTGACCTATTCGGGTGTGAAATACTATTCATTGTATCAATGTCTTTATTACAATGTTACAGATTGGAGTTGAATACAAATCTTTCTCTGTTGCTGCTGTGGTCTACAACCAGCAGACAATGTCAGGTATTCTCGATTCAAAGTTAGAGGAGCTCGATAAGTGGAAGTATTTAACGATGGTATTTGACCTTTAAGTGAATTGAGGGTAATGAATAATTTGCCATGAAATTGGAGTTACAGAGTCATAGAATTTTGGAGTCATACAATTTGCAAACAGACCCTTCCAATCAACTCCTCCATGCTCTCCAGGTTTCCTAAGCTGTGTGGCCATTTACCTTCTTTTGGTACATTCCACTCTAAACATTTCATATTCATGCACATGTTAAATTTATTTTAGAGCCTGTCATTGCATTTACATCTCCCACTCTTCTGGCAGCTCGTTCCATACATGCACCACCCACTTGTTAGAAAAAAGTTGCCGTGAAGTCATTTAAGATTTTAAATCTTACCCCGATCTCCTTCAACATATACTGTCTACTTTCAGATCACTCTGCCATGGGGTAGAGACATTGGATCCTCAAAGTACAAATGTTGCTTATGGTTTAAAAAAGTCTACAAGGTCATTCTTCATCGTCCGATTTTAGACGGTTAAACCAAAAATCCCAGCTTATTCATACAGCTGAAAACCTCCAGTTTCGGTGGAATCATTTGGAGTAAAGCAAACAAGCAGACAAAACACCTCCAGAAACTCTAGCCACTTTCCCCTACATCAAAGACACTTCGGAAATGACCGCCAGACTACTCAGAGCCCTTGGCATCATGGTAGCCCAGAAACGGACCAACACTCTAAAACAGCCGTTTATGAACTTGAAAGACCCTATTAGACAGCAGGCAAAACTAACACCATTTAGAAAATACCTTGTAAGAACTGTAACAGACACTACATTGGACAAACAGGCAGAAAACTAGCCAACAGTATACGTGAACATTCACTGGCCACAAAAAGACATGATCCACTGTCACTAATATACTTACATATGGATGGAGAAGGACACCGCTTCGACTGGGACAACACACACATCCTTGAACAAGCCAAACAGAGACATGCACGAGAATTCCTATAAGGATGGCATTCCGAGCGGAATTCCATGAACAAACACATTGACTTGGATTGCATTTACCAAAACCGGAGAAAAATAACAGGAAATGACATCACTAGATGAAATGATATCACCACAGGAAATGACATCACCAACCCAAGGAAACCCAAACATATAAATGTGAAGCGGCCTACACCGACAGTACTTCATTTGGAGACTGACTGATGGCGTTACTTAGTGTGTTGACGAAACGTCTGAAAATGAACTTGCCAGCTCAGCGAGCAAACGTACATCAAGGGTGTGGCCAATATTGGGAACTGTATGTCCAAGCCATTTCGGAGTGTTACACAAAGTTGACAACAAAGACTGGGTAGTTATCCAAACAAGGGATTATTTGTTTCTGACCATGGAGGAGGATTTTGCAGGAAATGATGAAGCTTTTGGCTTAATCTTATTCTATTTTGTTTAAAATAATAGCTGAGTTGAATTTGGAGACACATTACCACCTTGCGGCTGAGCAGATCTCATCAAATTATTGGGCACAAGAGCTTCTGAGATATGGATATTTGTAAATCCATTACATTTTACACCCGGTACTCCCTGAAACACTCTGCACCCAACTTTGCTCGGAGCATTGTACAACATAAAATACCCGGAACATTCGACAAACCACAGTCTTCAGAACTTTGTGCACCCGACATTCCCTGAAATGTTCTGGAACCAACATTCCATGGAGCATTCTACACCAAACATTCTGTGGAATATTCTGCGACCAACACTCACTGGGAGATTCTACACCTGGCTCTCCACAAACATTGTATACCCGACATCCACGGATCATTCTATTCCCGAATTTCTCCTGAACATTCTGTAACTGGCATTCCCTGAAATGTCCTATATCCGACATTCTTCAGATCATTTCACAAATAACATTCTAGAACATTTTTCTGCAGTCCCTGGAAAATTCTACACCTGACATTCCTCGGAACATTTGTAACTGGAATTCCCCGGGACATTCAATACCCGACATTCCCTGGAACGTTCTACATCTGACATCCCCGGAACGTTCTATACCCAACGTTCTCTGGAAAATTCTGGAACTGTCATTCACCAGAACGTTCAGTAACCGAGACTTCCCATACAGTCTATAACTTACATTCCCAGCATATTCTGTCACCGACATTCTACAGAACATTCTGTACCGACATACGCCAGAACATGCCATACCCAATGTTCTGTGGAACATTCTGTATTAGATATTCTCTGAAATATTCTATACCCGATATTGCCTGGAAGATTCTAAAAATGACATTTCCAGCATATTCCATACCCAATATTCCCCAGAACATTCGATACCTGACATTCCCCAGAACATTCTCCTGTCGGCATTTCCTGGATCATTCCATGCCAATATTCTCAGGATGATTCTGTAACTGAAATTCCCAGAACATTCTATACCTGACTTTCTCTGAAACGTTGTAGACCAAACCTTCTACAAAGCATTCGATATCAGGCATTCCCCGGGGTATTCTTTACCTGACATTCCCTAGAAAAGTCTCTCCCCGATATTCCCTGCAACGACATTCCGTTGAGCATTCTATACCTGACATTCGCCAGAGCATTCTCTATTTGCAGTCCTGGACCATTCTGGATCTGGCATTCACTGGAATTGACATTGCCAGAACATTCTTTAACCAACATTCCCTGGAATGTTCTATGCCGGCAATGCTGCGGAACATTCTGGAGTCAACATTCTCTGGACCATTCTATACCCGACAATCCTTGGAATATTCTAAACCCAACATTCTCTAGAAAATTGTACTCCCAGCAGCCCAGATTTGTGAACTTCCAACATTAGTTAATTGAACAAAAGATAAGATTCTGAGGGAAGAGATCCTCTTCCAGTGAGAAGGAAACACGGTTTTGATATTCCCTCTGGCAATTAAAGGAATGAATACATTTTCCCTGCATTTACGTTTCTTCACGGCAAATGATTGACCACAATTGAGACGAAAAGACAGAAATATCCAAATGTTGTTTGCCTTCAATAAACTGGGATAGAATACTCAGGACAGCAACGTTCAGGATAGAAGTGGGATGATGTGACCTGTGTCTGCCCTCGAGTGATCGAGTCTGTAGGAGTGTTCCAGAAACCATTCTGTTGTATGGATTTGTCTGTGTCTGTTTGGGGAGGGCGGATTTCTTGCGTTTCACGTCACATTTTTGTGAGTACTTCAGACATTTCTCTTTTATATTTCAGCTCAAATTATTTCAATAAATCTCTGAATGTCGAGACACATTTCAAAGTCTCATTGTGTTATCAATCAAACTGGTAACGTTGGCTCCAGGTTGATGTTTAATTTGTATGTTTGTCTTTTTTCACAGTTAATGTATTGACGATCTATATCCTGATTTATAAAGATTGTGGATTGTCTCCGTGTGTCAGACATTACCTTGGGGCAATGGCAGTGGCGGATCTATTGGTCATTATCCTCGACCTGATATTGAGACACATTCCCATTGTTTTTCCGAAACAATTTCATTTCGTGAGGTCCATCCCCGTGTGTAATATCCACGCCGTCCTGCTTTATGCAGCCACTGACTGTTCTGTCTGGTACACCGTTGCTTTGACCTTTGATCGATTCGTGGCGATTTGTTGCCAGAAGCTGAAAAACAAATATTGCAGTGAGAAAACGGCGGCTGTGGTTCTGGGAACAGTCACTGTGCTGAGCTGTTTAAAGAACATTTTCTGGTATTTTATGTACACATCTCGGTATTGGCTATGGAACTCCCCCTGGTTTTGTTCTATAACACTCACTGTCAAGCACTCTCCTGTCTGGGCGACAATCGAGTTCCTTCATCACATTCTAACCCCGGCTCTCCCATTTCTCCTGATCCTGCTGCTCAATGTTTTCACCATCAAACACATTTTAGTGAGCAGCAGAGCCCGCAGGAGACTCCGCGCTCACACCAATGGGAATGCTCAGTCTGACACAGAAATGCAAAATCGGAAAAAATCCATCATTTTACTGTTTCTCATCTCGGCCAATTTCATACTGTTATGGCCAATGTTAATGGTATATTCTATATGGTATCGAATGTATGATATTGGATATCAATCTGTGCATCTCCATGACTTTGTGCTGGAATTGGCCTTCATGCTACAGCTCCTCAGTTGCTGCACAAACACCGTGATTTATGCCATGATCCAGACTAAATTCAGACAGCAGCTGAAGAATGTGCTGAAATTTCTCTTTTGTTATGAAAATTGGGTGTACTGCACCTTTCAGAAAGTTAAAAATTAGCAGAACTACCTGACAGCATCAAGTGTTCTGAACAAGATACAATGTAAGCGTTCGGTCCGGCAGCCAGTGTAGCTGGTTGCCTGCAGAGAAAAAAAGAAATACCAATTCGGGCAATCAATTTATACTATATGCCTAGAATACCAAACTGCAATCCATTTTTAGTGTACTATATTGAAAATATTTTAAAAACAGTGACATAGTCCGATGCTTTAGCGGTAAAATACCTGGAAAACGTGAACAGCTGAGGGAGAATTGCCAATACCATCAGCATGTGCAGACTACCAGAGACATAAAGATACATTTATCAGACAATGACCTGCGACACAGAAATCCCAAAGAAGAAGAAACTCTACAATCAAGATACAAGGGGATGGTTCGACAGCTGGCTGGTTTTGAAATCAGAATTTGTGGTCCATGATACTGCAAGGTTTTATCGGTTTAGTATTATATAAGGGAAAGTGAAATATGGGTGAGAGGAAGGAGTTGTAAATAATTGTTAATCAATTGTTCTCTGTTGGTCTAGTAAAAGCAAATTTGTGTTTTGTTTTACATTAAATCGTGATTTTGGCCTCACGAATTTTTACATGTGAATGTACGGGCAAATCTTTCTCTGCTGCAGGTTTAAATTAGTAGAGTTTTACCCCGTGCTGTACCACTTTGCCAAAGTTGATCTAAAAATAAGATTTTATCATTAATAAATTCTTCATGGATTTTCTGTTCTTAATTCAAAGTTTCTGCAATGAATCAGCCTGTCGCTATGGTCACAGACTCAGGTGAGTGCTCGGTTGTCTGACGCTATCCCACAGGGGGTTACAGGGATCCATTTTAATGCTTCTCTCAGATCAGGACCCAGTGCGGAAATACACCATCCCACTGACTGCATCTATCACTTCAATTTGTAAATAATAAAAATGATCATTAAAAAGGGCAAAACAGCAGCGTCAACTATAATCTTATTTCTCGTGTTCAAGAAGAGATAGACGGACTCAGCCCCACCTCTCCATACTCAGAGAAGGGAAGGGGACATGGCCTGATCGCAGGAGTTGGTTTTAACTCTCTTTGTCCTTGCTCTAACCCCTGGTGTAACACACCCTCCCCAAATCTACTCCACTCCCTCTCCTTCTAGCTCTCTCTCTCCACATCCTAAATAAACTCATCCTCACTTACCTTATGCTTGTTTTGCGTTTCATGGCTTTGGGTTCATAGACATTTGCTGGGGGAACAGAATGAAGACGGGTGAACAGTCCTTTGCAGGGAGAACACCGTGGGGTTGGATTTGCAGTATGTTTCTAGGCAAATACCGTGCGGATGGGTTCACAGGCCAAGGTAGGAGAAGAGAATGGGAATGTGTTCAGAGGTCGTTGCTCAGAGAACAAAATTGCGATATGTTATCAAACCAATTCCGGGAGAACAGAATTGGAACAGTTTCACAAAACCTTTACGAGGTTAATTGTCTGGGATTGGTTCTCAGATCGTTGCCAGAGAAACAGGGTTGGAATGAGGTCACAGGCCGATGCCGGGTGAACAATGTGGGGATGGGTTCACGGTCTAATGCTAGGAGATCAGAGTTGGGGATGATTCACAGGCCAATTCTACGGAGGGAGAGTGAAGATTTGGCCACAGGCTATTTTTAGAAGAACAGAGTGGGGATTTGTTCACACACCATTACTAGGAGAACAGAGGGAGGATGTATCAGAAACGGTTGCTGCGAGAACACAGTGGCAAAGGGTTCAGGCCGTTACGAGGGTAATACACATTGACGGGTTCACAGGCCGCTGCTGGTGGAACAGATTGGGGTTTGGACGACAGGAAATTGCTAACGGAACAGAGTGGGGTTGGAATGAGACACTGTTCCCAGGAGAAAATGCTTGTGGTAAGTTAACAGGTCATTGCTAGGATAATGGAGTGAGTTTGTGTTCAGAGGCTGTTCCTACGGGAACAGGTCTAGAATGGGGTGACAGCCAGTCACAAGGGGAACACACTGAAAATGTGGTCACATGCTCTTACTCAGTGAAAAGAGCAGGGATGGGATCACAACCCATTGTTAAGTTAACAGAATGAGAAATTATTCACAGGCTGATCCTCTAAGAACAGGTTGGGGATGGGTTCACAGGCCGTTGCTCAGTGAACAGAGTGGGGACATTTAAACAGCGTGTCATAGTCGAACAGGTTGGAGATGCGTTTCTCGGCCGTTGTGAGGAAAACAGAGTGGGGACATCTTAACAGAGTCGTCATAGTCGAACAGGTTGGGCATGTGTTTCTCGGCCGTTGCGAGGAGAAATGAGGTTCCATCTGCCCGCAGGCACTTACTTGGGGAACAGAATAGCAATGGGTTTCCAAGCCGTTTCCAAGCCGTTTCCTTACATCCACACTCTCTTTCGAATCCATTCCCGTCTCCCTCATTCTCAAACCAGCTGCCACTCAATCTATCTCGCCCCTCTCACTCTCTCTGCCCCTCTCCGACTCTCTCTGTCTCCACCCCTACCCACACTCCTCTTCTCTACCCCTCCAACACCCAATCTCAACCGTTCTCTCATTCTGTGCACCCCATTCGCTCTCACACTATCCCATCACTCTCTCGTTCTCTCTGTCTGCATTCCACTCTCTGTCTTTCTCTCTCTACTCCCTCCCACTCTCTCTGTCTACCTCTCGATGCACCTCCCACACTCTTTCTCTCTACCAACCTCCCTCTCTCTCATTTTATCTTTCGTACCTACTTTAACACTCTCTCTCATCTCTCCCACTCTTTATCTCCCACTCCACGCACCGCCCACACTCTCGCTCTCTTCCAACCTGCCTAAGTCTCCTTATCTCTCTTTTTCCAACCTTTGCACTCCCGCTCATCTCGGCCACTCCCTCTCTGTTCCGGCATCCTATTCTCTCCCTATTTCTACAACCCTGCCACTCTCCCAGACTCTCTCTCTCTCTCACTGGCCCCTCCCACTTTTTCTTTCTCGACCCCTCTGACTCGCTCTCCACACCTTCCCAGTCTTGCTCTCTCTCTGACCCTTCCTCTCCATCTCTCTCAGCACAATTTGCACTTTCTCTCTCTACCCCTCCATCTCTCTCTCTCTACACATTCCCAGTATCTTTATCCATCCTTTTCCTCTCACCTTCCCTCTGAGCCCCCTAATCTCGCTCTCTAACTGCATCCAAACCTGCCACTCTTTCTCTTTTAGCCTTTCGAACTCTCTTTTGCTTTCTTTCTCTCTGCACTCTCATTATCTCTACGCCCCTCCCACTTTCTCTCTTTAGCTGCCGTCCACATTCTCTACCCCAAAAGCTCTCTCGATGTACTCCTTCACACTATCTCTCTCACTACCACCTCTGACTCTCTCTCTAACCCGTTCCCACTATCTCCTCCTCCTCTCTCTATCTATCCTCCTGCCACTCTCTCTCCGCCCATGTCTGACTCTGCCTCCCATTAAAGGCTTCCCACTCACTCCCTCTACCCCTTCCTATTCTCTCCTTCTCTCCACCTTACCGCGCTCTCACGTTCTTCATATCCCTCCCGCTCTCTCTCTTGCCCCTTACCACACTTTTTCTCTGAATCTTTCAACTCTTTCTATCTACCCGGTCGAATTCCTCCCTCTCTCTCGACCTGCTTGTGACTCTCCCTCTGCCCCTCTGACTTTCTCTCTCTACACCATCCCAATCTCTCTGCATTTTTCTACCCATTCCCACTCTCTCTATGTCACGACCCCCTTCCTCTCACTGCTCCTTTCTAGCCCCGAATCTCTCTTTGTATACCCCTTCCACACTCTCTCTGTATAGCCCCTCCCACTCTATCTCTGCCCCTTCACAATCTCCCTATCCAAGCCCTTTCAACTCTCTCTCTCTCGCTCTCTACACACCCACTCTCTCTCTCTCCACCTACTCCTTCACTCTTCCCGCCTCACCCACTCTCTCTCTCCCTTCCAAACTATATCCCTCGTTTTGTTGCCTTTCCACTCTACCACTCTTTAACGCCTTCCCACTCCATTTCTCACCAGCCCCTCCCACTCCCTCTCTCCACACCTTTCCACTGTCTTTATCTTTACACCTCACCCACTCTCTCCTCACGCCTTGCACTTGTCTCTATCGGCCTCCTCACACTCCTTCTCCCTCTGTCTACCTGATTCCATGCTCGCTCTCTCTCCCATCTCCCTTCGTATTTTCATTTCTCTCCACCCCTTCCCTCTCTCTCTGTCTCTGGCCCCTTCCAGTTTCGCTGTCTGTCCCCCTCTCACTCTCTCTGTATCCGTTCACAAGTTATCACTCTCTACACACCCCACTCCCTCTGCCTTTCTCCAACCCTCTCTCCCACTAACCCCATCCCAGTTTTTCTGTACACTCACCCACTCTCTGTCTGCCCCGTCTGACTCCATCTCTCCCTCACTACCCTTTCCCAGTCTCGCTCTCCCTTGCTCTCCACCCCTTCCTCTCCCTCTCACCCTCGACCCGTCTCGCATTCTCTCTCTACTTCCTTCCCACTCAATCTCTGTAGCCCCAATTCCACGCTCTCTCGACGGCCTTACCACTCTCTTTATCTCTCCTGCTCCCACTCACTCTCCCGCCAAACGCTCTCGTTCTACCCCTTCCCATTATCACTCTCTACATCTTTCCTCTCACTCTCCCTCTACCTGCTTCCACTCTCGCTCTGACCCCTTCCAAATAACTCATTCTTTCTCCGTAACCCCTTCCCACTTTCTTTCACTTTCTAGCTCTATACACACTCCCACACTTTTTACACTGTTCCGACCTTCTCTCTTTAGCCCCGACCCACTCTTCCTCCCTCTCTCTATGCTTTCCTACTCTCTCTATCCCCTCCCTCTCTCTCTACCCCTTCCGACTGTCTCCCTCTCACTCTCACTCTGCACATCAGCACCTATCTGTTTCTTGCACCAACCACATTTTCTCATTATCTGTACCCCTTCCTCTCCCTCACTCTCTCGACGAGCTCCTCTGAGTCACTGTACCACCTTCCTACTATCACTCTCTCTATCCCCGACCCACACTCACTCTAGCCCTCTCACGGTCTCTCTCTCTGCTCCCTCTCCGCTTCTCCCTCACTCCCCTTCCCACTCATTCCCACTCTCAAACCCTCCACTCTCACTCTCTAGCCCCATCGCACACTTTCTCTCGATCCCTCTATCTCTCTCTGTCGCCACCAACACCTACTCTCTCTCTGTCCCTTTCCCATTTTCGCTGTCTCTCTCTACCATCTTCGTCTCTCTCCCTCTACTCCCCTCGCAGTCTGAATCTCTACCCCCTTCCATTCTCACACTATTCCTTCCCACAATTTCATTCGTTCCCACTCTCTTCCTCTCTGTCTCTCTACTCCCCTCCCACTCTCAATCTCCCCTACCAACTCAGTATTCCTCAGCCCCTTCACACTGTCTCCTTTTCTTTAATCCCCTTCCCTCTCTCTCTTTGCCCCTCCACTCTTCCTCTCTGCCGGCTTCGATTCTCTCTCTACCCCTTCTCACTGTCCCTCTTCGCTCACAGTCTCTCTCGACCCGCTTCCAACCAACTATGTGTACCGCCCACTCTCTCTGTTTCCCTTTGTCTACTCTCCCACTCTCTCTCTACCGCCCACACTTGAGCACACTTAACACTCTCCCACTCGATGTCTGTCTGCACCACTCCGTCTCTCCTCTCGCTCTCTCTATCTTTCTGCCTGCTATTCACTCTGTCTTTCTGCAGCCCTTCCATTCTGTGGCTCTTTATCCAACCTGCTCCCTCTATCTCTCGACACCCCATCTCGTTTTACCTCCGCCCACACTTTCTCTCTACCTTCCCAGCGTTTTCCTGGCTCTGCCTTTCTCTCTGCCTTGAGCCAACTCCCACTCTCTTTTTTCACTTTTTCCTACTCCCTGCCTCGAAACCCCTCCCATTCTCTCTTTCCCCTTCTCTCTCCAAAGCCTCTTCCCACACAGACTCCATACTCTCCCATTCTGATTCTCTACCCCTTCCACTCTCACTTTCTCTACTCCTTCCTTTGCCTCTCTGTGTACACACCACCCACTCTCTCCTCTCTCTCGAAACACCTCCCATTCATTCCATCCCTACGTCCCTACGCTTGTTCTCTAGTACCTACCACTAACTCTCTCCATCCACCAACTATTTCTGTCTCTCCTCCCTCCTCTTTGTCTCTCTCTGCACTCCCCAATCTATCTCACTCGACACCCACCCACTCTCGGGCTCTCTGCACCACGCCACTCTTGTCTCCCTCTCTGTCTTTCCGCCTGCACCCCTATATATCATTAACCCCTGCCTCTTTCTCTCTGCACCCCTTCTACTCTCCATATCACCCTCACATTTTCCACTCTCTCTCGCTCAACCCGACTACCCCTCTCGCTACCTCATCTCACTCCCTGCCTCAAAAGCTCCCCCACTCTCTCTTTCGCCTTCTGTCTGCATAGCTCCCTTCAGCTCTCTCTCTATAATCCTCCCATTCTCTCTCTACCCCCTTCGACTCTCTCTTTCTCTAGCCCCTCCGCTACCTCTCTCCCCTTTTTCCCTACTCCCACCACCCACTCTCTCCCTTCTCCCTCTCTACACGCCTTCCAAACATTCTATTACTCTCCTTCTCATTCTATCTACCCCTTCCCACGAATTCTCTTTATCATGTCCCACTCTTTCCCTACCCACCGCTCCCTCTATCTACCTGTCTCTCACTCATTCGCCCTCTATACCCCCATTCTCTCTCTACTTCATCCCACTTTCTGTCTCCCCTCCAATATTCTTTTTCTCTACCTCCTCCCTCCCTCTGTCTCTCTCCTCCCTCTCTGTTCCCTACTCTCTCTGTCTTCACTCTCTCGCCCTCTTTCTGACGACCACCTCCCACTCTCTTTCCCTCTACCCATCCCTCCAATTCTCTCTCCCTTCCTGTATCTCTCCATTCCCCATCCCAATCTCTCACTGTCTTTGTGTATCACCTCCCAATCTCTCTCTCTACCGTAAAACCCTCCTCTCTCTCTTTCCCTCTCTGCCTTCTCCCATTCTGTCTCCCTGTGTGCCGCCTCCCACACACTCTCCTTCGATCTACCTCCCATTTTCTCTCTCTACCACTCCCTCTCACAGTCCCTCCCTCTCTCGAGTCGCCGTCCATACTCTCTCTCAGTCTGCACCCGTCCCACTCTCTTACTATGCACACCTCCCACTGTATCTCTTAGTCTAACTCCCTCGTACACTCTCTACCTTCCCACTCTTTCTCTCCGTCTCCATCGCTATCCCACTCCCAAACTCATTCTCTCAACTCTCTCTACCACTCTGTCTCTGTCTCTACCCCCAACTGTCTCTCTACCTGACTACGTTCCCTTTCTTTCGAATCCAACCTTCTTCCTTTATCTCCTTCACTCTCGCTTTCTACACCCCGATCCCCTTCTCTACCGCCTCAATGTGTCTCTGTACACCCCTCCCACTCTGCTTTCCCTTCTCTCTCTGCCTATCACGTCCAACTGTTATTCTCGCTAGCACCCTCCCAGTCTCCTTTGTCACTTTCTCATCCGCTTTCCCCTTCCCACTCTGTCTCTCTAAATATTCCATTCCACTCTTTCTCGCTCTCTCTACTCACTTGCCCCCTGGCTCTTCCACTCCCACTCTTCCTACTCCTCTCACCCTCTCTTCCCCTCTCTCGCTCCTCCGTCTATCTCTCCCACTACACCGTCCCACTCTCTTTCTCCTCTCTCTCTTCATATCCCTCTCAATCTCTCTCTACCCCCTCCCACTGTCTCTCTATCCCACTGCCTCGCTCTCTCTGTCCCCTGCTACTCTACCTGTCTACTCCCTCTATCTCTACAACCTATCACTCTCTTTTTCACTCTGCCACTCTATTCCCATCCAATTCTCCCTCTCTCCCCTCTCACACTCACTCATTCGTTCGCTTCCTCCCACTTTCTCTTTACACTCCCTATCTCTCTGTCCCCTCATTCATTCTCTCTCAACCCACTCCCTGTCTCCCACTAGACCTACCAATAGATCTGTCTCTTTACGCCCTCCCAACCTTTATCTCTCTGCACCAATCCACTCTTCTCCCCCTCTCTATCTCTATCTATCCAGCTCCCACGCTCTGTCTCTAACCCATACCACTGTATCCTTCTCTCTCTCTCTCTTGTCCCCGTCCACCTTCTCTTTTTCCCTCTTATGCCCTTCACATTTTCTATCACTACCACTCTGCCAAGCATTATTCCTCTATCCCTGCGCGCTCTCTCACCTCTCCCTCTCCATACTCACTACCCACTCTCTCCTCTCTCTATACATATATACACCCTTTTGGCACTCTGTCCACCCGCCTCCTACTCTGTCTCTCTCTACACACCACTTCATTTATGCACCTTACCCGCTCTCTCTCTACCTCCTATCCCTCTCTGTCCTGTCCCCCAATCTCTGCCAGCCTGTCTCCTCCCACGCTCATTCTCTCCCCACCCTTCTCTCCGCACTCTTTGATCCCTCTCTCACTGTTTTTCAGTGCTTCCCCAATCTCACTCCTTTCACACTGCTCCCACTCTCGTTCTCCCTCTAACACCTTCCTCTCTCCCTCTGTACACTGCATACACTCTCTCTATACATCACCGCTCTCCTCTCCCTCTCTCTTTCCCTACCAATGTTGCATGCTCTCTCTCTGCCCCCCAGCTCTCAATGTCTCTCTCTCCTCTCTCTTTGGCTCCTCCCATTCTCACTCTACCCCACTCCAACTCTCCTTTATCTTTTCAACACTCTCTCTACCACAGTCCCTCTCTGTCTCGCTGTCAGCCCTCTACCACTCACTCTGCCTCTCTCTTCCCACATTCCACGCTCTTTGTCCCCCCACTCTGTCTTAATGCCCCTCACTCTATCTCTCCGTCTGTCCCTATAACCCCTTCCATAGTTCCTCCCATTCTCCCTCTGTGTATCTCTCTTAATCGACCCGCCTCCCTCTCTCTCACTACAGCTTCACTCACTAGTCCCAGTCTCTCTTCCTCTTCCTCCTCTGACTCGCTCACACTTTCTACCCAAATACACTCTCCATCTCTCCCTCTCGCAGCCCGTCTAATTTTCTCACTCCCCTCCCACTCCTTCACTCTCTTCACGCCCGTCCATCTCGACAGATTCCCCCGTCCCTCTGTCTCGCAATCTCTCTCCCTCCGACTTCAGACTCTCCATACTCCCTCTCTCTCTCTCACTCTACCTTCCCAATATGTGTCGATCGACACCATCTCGTTCTCTCTCTCTGCACCACTCCCATTCTCCTTCCTTGTCTCTGACTGCACCTGTTGGAACTTCCTCGCTCTCATTCTACACCCCTCTGACTCTCTGGCTCCCGACCTTGTCTCCTCCCGCTCTCTGTCTCAACCCCCTCCCACTTTATCTCTCCTTCTCTTGTAAGCCCCCTCACTCTCTTTATTTCCCTCTACATCCCTCCCATTCTCTCTCTCCACAATTCTCCCAGTCGTATTTTCTCAACCCCCACACTGTCTCTCTCCTCGATATCTCCCTCTATACCTACCAAACCCTCCCTCCCTCTCTATGCACCCCTCTCACTGTTTTTCTGTCTCTCTCTCCACCTGCTTCCCACTTATTCGCTGTATAAAACCCAGCCTCTCTCCACCCGGTCCAACCACCTCTTTCTACCTACTCCCAATCTCTCTCTGCATTCCTTCCTCTCTGTCTCTCTCTGTAAACCCGCCTGCCAGTTATTCTCCCACTCTCTCTCTCCAACGACTCCAACTGTCTGTTTTTCGTCTTCCATGCTCTGTCTCCCTTCCACGTCCCACTTTCTCCTCCACATTCGTCTCTCACCCCATTCTCCTTCTCTCTTTCTCTCGACTACGTCCTACTCTGTGTCCCTCTACCTCCTCCCACTCACTCTCCCTCGATCCGCCTCACGTTTTACCTCTGTTAACTGCACACTCTCTCACGCTACACCCTTTGTCTCTTATATTCCGCTGTATCTCCCCATCTAACATCTCCCATTGTCTGTCTCTCTCTCCACACTCTTCCAACTATCTGTCTGCACCAACTCCATCTCTCTCTATTTCCCTCCAGCGTCTCCCAAATCCTTCTCTACCCCACTCCTACTCTCCTATCTCTCGTTTTCACTCGACCCGCTCCCACTGTGTTTCCCTCTATACCCCCTCCCATTCACTGTCCCTCTCTCTACCCACCTCATAGAGTCTCTCTTCCCACACTCTTTCTAATCACCTCTCTCTATCTCTCTCCTTCAAAAGCCCTGCTCCTCCCCCTCTCTCTACATCGTCCTAATCTTTCTCCAGCCCCTCCTACTGTCGCACCTCTCTCTACACCCCCACAACTCTCTCTCTCTCTACCCCCCACTCTCTCTCTACACCACCTGTTCTTCCTACATACCCCTAAATTTTCTCTCTGTCAATGCTGTCCCACTCTCTCTCTTTTTAAAACATCCCAAGCTCTCTCTGCCCCATTGGCATTGTATCTCTCCCCTGCCACTTCAAGTCTATCGCTGATCCCGCCCTATCTATCGCTACCCCCTCCATCTGTCTGTCCCCACCAACGCACTCTCTCTTCCCCCACTTTAACTCTTCCTAAAGCACTCTCTCCCGACACCAACCTCGCATTCAAAAGCCATCCACTCTGTCCCTCTTAACTGCCCCAACTCTCCTCTACCTCATCTCTCTGTCAACCCAAGTTCCGCTCTCATCTTATTCTGACCCTCCCACGTTCTCATTCTGTCTCTCATCCTCCATCCTTCACTGTCTTATACCTTCCCACTCTGTCTGTCTCTAGCCTCCAGCCCAATGTCTCTCCATATATACTCCTCACTCTCTTTCTCTCACCCTCCCTCCCACTGTCTCTCTCCCTCTCATTATACACCCTTCTAACTCTCTTTCCAGACATCCATGCCACCCTCTGTCTCCCAACTCTCCCAGTGTCTCTCTCTCACCTCTATCTATATATATCCCTTTCCATCTGTCTCTCTCTCTGACTCTCTGCACACCGCCTAATGTCTCTCATTGCCTCTATCTCGACCCGCCTCCCACTGTCTCTCTGTATACCCCACTATCTCTCACTAACACCCGCCAGTGTTCCTCTTCCATATTCTCTATCTCTCTCGTCTCTCACCCTTCTCTCTCTTGCCTCCCTTGCACTCTCTAGATGTGCACCCACATTCTTTCTCTTCACCACTCCTTCTCTCTCTATCCCACCACTTTTCTCTCTCCAACTGTCTCCCTCTCCCCCGAACAACTCCCACTCTGCTCCCCATTATTCTATCTACACCCCTCCACACTCTCTACCCAAAGCCCTCTCTCTCCTTCTCTCTCGTTAGTCCATTCCCACTGTCTCCCCTCTCTCTACAGCAGCCGCCCACACTCTCCCATCTCCATCTACACTCCTCCGACTGTCTCTCTTTGTCTCTCTCACTGCCTCATTCTAATTCTCTCAGAAACCCCGCTCTCAACTCCATTCCACTCCCATTCTTTGTTAACCTTCCCACACTGTCTCTCTCGCCCTGCTCCACTCTCTATCTCCTCTCCCATCCTCAGTCTGTCTCCACCAGCTGCCTCTTCCTATCTCTCTCTTTCTCCAAGACACTCTTTCGCCTCTCACTCTCACTCTTTCTGCACCAGTCCCATTTTCTCTCTCCACTCCGTCCCATTCACTCTCTCTAACCCCCACTCACTCTTCGCCCACCCATCTCTCTGTCTACCTACCTCCCCTCATTCTCCCCCTACATCCCCACTCTTCCTGGCTAACCACTCCCACTCTCTATCTCTCTGCTTCTCCTCTTTGTGTCTAGCTCCGCTCCACTCTCTTTCTCACCTCCCATCCTCAGTCTCTTTCCACAAAGTCACTCTCTATCACTTTCTCGTCCCACACTCTTTTCCTTCCCTCTCTTGATTTCTCTCTACAGCACACTCTAACTCACATTACCCCACTCTCTCTCTCCCTCTGTACCCCTCTATGTCTGTCCACTCCCTACTCTGTCTACACCCCCAACTCTTCCCTCCCTCTATGTAACCCCCTCCCAAAATCTCACGGTGTCTCTTACCCTCCCGACACTCAATCTCTCTCCTCTTCTCTCATTCTCTCTCTTCGTCCAGTACCAACTACTCACTCTTTCCCTCCCGCCAAAGCTATTCTCTTTGCCTCCCTCTACCCGACTCCCACCCAGTCTCCCTCTCTCTACCGACCTCCATGTCTCTCGCAATCCCCACTCTCTCTGGGCACCTCCCTCTCCCTCTCTCTCTTTATACACCAAGCCCACTGAATCTCTCTACCGGCTCCCACAGTGTCTCTCCATTCTCTCTCTATACCGTCTCACACTCTGTCCCCGTCTTTCTAAAACACTCCCAATCTCTGACTCTCTCGCTCTCTCTCGAATCGCCTCCCACTTACACTCTCAACACCCTATCTTTTCCCCTCACTCTTTCACTGAATCTCCTCCGACTCTCACTCTCTTTTTACCCACACACTCTCTTTCACTCCACTTGGTCCCAATCCCTCTCTTTCTCTTCCCCATCACTGTACCTACCGTCCATCACTCTCCCTCATTCTCTTTTTTTAATCCAAGCCAGTCTCTTTCTTCTGACACGTCCCATCCTTTCTCTCTCCTCCACTCCCTCTCTCTCCCCACAACCCTCTATTTCTATCTCTCCCTGCCCTGTCTCTTATTCACATCCCCAAACTCTCTCGTCTAGTCCCCCAACTTTATCTCTCGCTAATCCCATATCCCCACTCTCTCTTTCGACACACCCCGATCTCTCCCCTTATCCCATATCACTCTCTCCCTCTCTACACAACGTCCGCTCTCCTCCCGTCCTCATTCTCTCTATTTGCCCCGTCCCACTCTGCTATTTCTCTCTCTCTCTCTCGCTCCACTGCCTGTTTTCCAATTTCTGTCTCTGTGCCCCTGTCTCTCTCTCTTTCTTTCTACCTCTCTCCAACTCTCTCACTTCCCATTCTCTTTCCCTATCCACCACATTCTCCCTCTCTCTCTCTACAAACCCAAACTCGTTCTCTGTCTCTCTACCACCCTCACCCTTTCATTACCCCGTCCTCTCTCTCTCTCTATCTCCTCTCTCCCACTCTCTCTCGCTACCCACGCGCTATCTCCCTCTGTACATTCTCCCACTTTCCTCTCCCACTATCAATATCTACCTACCCTCTCACAGTCTCTCATCCCCGTCCACTCGCCTTCACTTCTCTCTCCATTCCTCTACCCTTCACCCACTCTCTTTCTCTCCCCTCCTCCCACTCTCTATCTCCCTACCTCCCTCCCAATCTTTGTTGCCCTTTCTCTCTATACTCCCTCCCACTCCCTCTCTCAGTCTTGCTCTAACTCTTCCACATTCTGTCTCCCTGTTTCACTCAAACCGCCTCCAACTTTTCCTCACAACACCCTTACACTCTCCCTCTCTAACCCTGTCCGTCAACCTCTCTGTCTCGACCCCACTATCTCTCTTTCTATCCAACCCACTCTGTATCGATTTGTCCCAGTATCTCTCTGCCGCCATCATTTCTCTCTCTGCAATCTGTGTTACTCGCTTTCTGTAAACACTCCCATCCTCTACTCTCTGCCACTCTCCTTCACTCTCACTCTGTACCCTCCCATGATCTCTCTCTTGGCCCCATCCAATTCTTCTTCACACTTCTCTATCCCGATTTCTTTCCTCACCCTCCCGTCTCTATCTCCTACCCCCTCCCTGGCTCCTCCCTCGCACTCTCTCTGTACTCCTTCCCACTCTCTTCTCCCTCTGTCACTCTCTATCTACCCCCGCCAACTCTCTCTAACCCCGTCCACTCATCTTTATTTCTCTCACACCCTCTACGATTCAGCTACTCTGTCTCTCTCCCTGCCTCTTCCCACTCTCTGTCTCTCTGCCTCCCTTCCACAATCTCTACCTTCCCACTTTCTCTGTATACTGCTTCCTACCCTCTCCCTCTCTCTAACCCCTTCCCATTCTCGCTCTGTCTCTCAATGTACCTCCCATAGTCTCTCTCTACCTTTCCCTCTCTCCTTATATCCGATCGCACTCACTCCCTTTCTCAATAATCCACTCCTTGTCTCTTTCTCTACCCTTTTCACTCTCTCTTGCACTCTCTCAATGCCCCACCCACTCTCTCTTTCGCTCTACACTGCTCCTTGACCTTTACTTTCACAACACACCCATTGCCTCTCTATCCACTTCCATTTCGCTCTGATTTACGACATTCCCAATCTCTTTTCCTCTATCCCTCCCACTTTCTCTCGACTTCCCTCTCAATCTCCAGACCCTCTCTCTATCGATCTAACTTGCGCCACTCTCTCTTCCTATGCGCCTCCCACTCTCTCTCTACCAGCCTCACATTTTCCTCTTTCTCTCTGTCTCCCCGAACCCCATCCAACACTGCATCTCTGTCTGCGCCATTCTATTAACCTCTCTCTACCCAGCACACTCTGACAATGGCTCTACTCATTCCCACACTCTCTTTCCCTCCACTCTACAGAAAATCCCTCTCTCTCTTCCACCCTCCCACTCTCTCTATACCTTCTCCTAAATTCTCACTCGACTCCTGTTCCCACTGCCTCTCTCTACAACCGACTCTCTCTCTTACTCTCTCTCTCTATCACCCATCCCACTGTCTCTCTTTCTTGTCACTCTCATAAGCTATCGCTAAATCTCCCTCTCTGTCTCCTCCCTTGCACTGTCTATGTCTCTCCTAACAACTCCCACTCTCTTCTCTCTCCTTCGGTCTCACTCTCTCCTCAACACATCTCCCACTCCATCTCTCTCTCTGCCCCCTCCCAATCTGTCTCTGTCTGTCTACTTCCTTGCCATTCTTTGTCTCTAGCTCGCCACCCTTTCTCTCTGCCTCTCACTGCTTCTCACTATCCTGCTCCCACTGTCTCTCTCTCTCGATCTTTTCCCCTCTTTCTCTTCACCCGACCCACACTGTCTCGGTCTCTCTTTACCTAAGTTGCTCTCCCTCTCCCAACGCTCGTCCCACTCTGACACTCGTGCTGCCCATTCCTCATCTATCCCTCCCGGCCCCCTTCCCATTTCCTGTCTCCTTCTCCCTCTGAAGGCCCGTCCCCCTCTATCTAAATTATCACCACTTCCATTCTCTGTCTCTCAAACTTGCTCCCAATCTTTCTATAAACCTCTGCCACCGTCTCCCTTTTCTCCCTCTACACCCTTCCCAATCATTCTACCGCTACAACCCCGTTCTCTCCATCTGTGCCCTCCCTCAAACTTTCCACCGCATTCCATTCAATCTGTCTCCACCCAGTCTCACTGTCTCATTCGAATCCTGTCACGCTGTTTCCACCCACCTACCGCTTGCTCTCCCCACCTCCCACTCATTCTGCCGCCAAGCCCCTACTCTCTCTCTCTCTTAACGAAACTCCCATTCATTCCCTCGCGACACCCCTCCCACTCTCTTTCTGTTTCTCTACCTATGTCCTCCCTCTCTCTAGATTCCTACTCTCACTCCCTCTCAATACACGCCACACTCTCCCTCTACCCTTCTCACTCTATGCTTCGACCTCACTCCCTCTCTCACAATTTCTCTCTGAAATCCTACCCTCTGTCTGCCTCTACTCCACCTCACACTGTCTATTTAAACATCTCCCTCTCGCTAGCACCTCCTCTCTCTCTAACTTCCCTCCTCCTCTCTCTTCAAACCCTCCTACTCTGTCTCTCTACCCCTCCCCCCTCCCTCTCCCTGGCTCACTCTCTACTCGCCTCACACGCTCTCTCTCAACACCCGTCACACTCTCTGTCTAAGTCCCCTTCTCTTTCTCTCCATTCCGTCCCTGTACCTTTCTCTCTAACTCTCCTCCTTCTTTCTCGGCACTCCTCCCATTCTCTCATTCTCTCCTTAGATACCCTCTCCTACTCTCTCTCTACACCATATCCAATGTCCCCCTAAGCCACGCTAATTCCTTATCTCTCTCTCTAACCACTCCTACTCTCTCTGTTTAAACCATCCCAGTCTCACTTTCTCTCTCTTCCCACCTCCTAATCTCTCCGTCCGTGCCCCTATCTCTTTCTCTATACACCCTTTCAACTCTATCTAGGTCCCTCCCACTACCGCCGTCCCACCCATTAACACACTCTCCGTCTTTCTACACCCCTCTGACTAATTATCTCTGGACCCTCCCATTTTGTCTCTCTCTCTACCCTCTCACTGCACTCCATTCATAGACCCAGCCCCTCCTAGCCCTCCTATCTTCTCCCGATCGGCTCGTCCTCTGTCACTCCCGGGCCCTCTCCTCTGATTTCTCTGTCTCTAAACCATTCCACTCATTCTCTGTAAGCCATTTCACTCGCCCTGTGCCACTCTCTACTCTCCACCCACTCTGTCTCGCTCTACCCCCTGCACTCTATCTCTACACTGCCACTCTCGCTTTCCACAATATGTATCTCTACCCTACACCCCCTCTCTCTCGACAACTCTCCCACACATTCTTTAATTTCCTCTCTCACTCTCTCTCTTTCTTCCCCCGCACTCTTTCTCTCTCTGCACGCTTCCCTCTCTCTCTCGCTCTGTCTAACCACTCCCAGTGTCTCTCTCCGTCGACCACCTTATACACTCTCCCCATAATTCTCCTTCTCTCTCTACCCTTCCCTTCCTCTCTCTTCCCCATCCCTCTCCCTTATTCATTCGAACTGCCATTCTTCAATCTCTACATTCCGCACAATCTCTCTCTCTCGTTAACTTTCTTCATCTACCACTTACCACTCACTCTCTCCATCCTATCCCACTCTCACCTTCTCTCCAGGTTCGCACCTCGCACGCTCTTTCTCTCTCTACCCTCTTTCACTACATCCCTCTCAATCTATCTTTCTCTTTGCCTACCATGCTCCCACTCTCTCGTTCTCTCCACTGTCCGCACACTCTTTCCCTTTACGCCCCCACTCTGATCCTGTCTCCCTCTACCTTCCTCTCTTTCTCTCCCTCTCCGCCCATGTCTCTCTCTCTCTCTCCGTACCTCCTTGCCACTCTGTGGCTCTATAACACTTCACTCTACCTCACTCTCTATTGCTTTCCCAATCTCTCTCATTCTCTCTCAATACCACCTTCCTCATTTTCTCTCTCTAATCGCCTCCTACTCTCTGACTCTTTCCCTCTTCTACCCTCCCACTCTCACGCTTTGCCTCCTCCCTCTCTCTCTTTACAATCCTCCAAGTCTCTGTCTCTCCTTCGAACCTTTCGCCTCTCTTTACCCTCCTCTCTCTCTCTCTTGCTCGATCTTGCTCTCAAAACCTTGCCATTCCCTCTCTCACTACACCTCTCCTACTTTCTATCTATTAGCAACTCTCTAACTATTGCTCCACCCCAGATCTCTCTCTCTATTCCTGCACATTCTCTCTTCCTCTGCAGCCTTACGACTCTCCTCGCCCTCTTTTTTCTCCATCTAGCCCCCTCCCACTCTCTCCCTTCCTGTACTGCCCTTCCACTGTCTGTCTGTCTGTCTCTCCACCCCTTCCACTCTCTATATCTCTATATCTTTCCACTCTCTCTCTCCAACTACACTCTCCACCCCCTCTCTGTGTACACTCGCTTCTCTCCCTACACAGCTCCCACTCTCCCCTCCCTCTTTGTCTCCCTCTATTTATCACACTGCCATTTTCTGACTCTCTGGCCCCTCCTTCTCTCTCTCCCGCCTCCCACTGTCTCTGTCTCCAAATCTCTGGAAAGTCCCCTCCCACTCTCTCGCACTTTGTTTATCTACATCCCTCCCTGTCTCTCTGTCTCTCTCTTGAACCGCCTCCCACTCTCTCTTCACCCCTCCACTCTCTCTCACTATACCCACTGTCTCCCTCTAAATACTCTCTCATTCTAAACTCCCCTCTCTCTCTCTCTCTCCCAAGCCCAGCTCTCTCTCTCTCTAACCCCCTCTCATTCTCTCTGTAGCACACCCACTCTCTCTGCTCCCGTCCAATTCTCTGTCTCGCCACTCCCTGTCTCTCTCCTCTCCCCTTCCTCACTGTCTCTCCGTTCTCTCTCTGCATCTACTCCCTCACAATCTCAGTCTATACCACCCCAATTTATCTCTTTAACACACTCCTTCGCTTCCTGTCTCCACCCCCAATCTATCCCTCTCGTCCCTTACAATATCTCTCTCTCGACACACCTTCCACATTCCACTCCCTCTCTCGATCTACCTTCTTGCACGCTTTCTCTCTCTAACTCTCTCCACTCCCTCTCTCTACCCCGGTCCCACTCTCCTCCCTTTCTTTCTTTCTCTTTCCCTCTACCCGTCTTTCTCGTTGCCTGTCTCTCACTGGCCCCACCCACTCTGTCTCAATCTTCCCATTCTCTCTCTCTGTCCTCCTCCCACTATCTCCCTCTCTCCCTTCTCCCCTCCGACTCTATCTCAACCCTCCCCAATCTCTCTCGCTCGCCCTCCCTCTCAATACCCCCACTCTCTGAACACCCAATCCACATGTTTCTGCTGAGGTGCCACTTAAATTCTTTGCTCACAATTCACTAGTCCCCAAGGCACTTTCCATCCTCATTGTAAAAAGAAAACAATTGCTTCCCCCATCTCATTTAAACTTTCCCCATCTCACCCTAATCTTGTGCCCCTTTGTATTTAAGTCTTCTACACTGAAACAAGAGATTTCGACTATCCACGTTGTTCTTGCCTCTCCTAATTTTATATAAATCTACACAATCACCACTTCGCATTTGACACGCGCCAAACAATCCAAGTTTGTTCAATCTCACCTTACTGCTAACACAGTCTGAAAACAATAAACACAGGCAGCATGTTGGTAATCTGCTTTTGCACCCTTTCCAAATCCTCCATATGCTGGCTGTCGTGTGTCAATGTGAACAACACATACTATTTCAAGTATGACCAAACATTTTCAAAAGTTTCATATCCTTACACGATAACATGCAAACATTCCTTCTCAATTCAGCAAATGGTGAGGACAACAATGCCATCTGCTTTCTTTCCGAACTCACCAAATTGTATTGTTACTTTCATGAAGCATTGGAGGTGCGCCAAGATCCCTTTGTATGTAATTGTCCCTCAGTGTCACAGCTTTCTTACAATTAACCCCGACGAAGGCATCATCTTACACATGTCAAGTTAAATTCTATTTGCCTTTTCTTCGTCTAACTTTTCACTGAACTTATCCTGCTGCAGCCATTGACACTGTCCCTATTATCCATAACTCAAAAAGGTTTCATGTCGTCTGCAATAATTACTTTTGCCATTGGACTTGTTTTCCCTTGTGTGAGAACCTGTAACCAGAATCCTAGCAAGGGCTCACCCATTGGAGACAGAGATGAGAAGGAGGTTCTTCACTCCGAGTATAGTGAATCTAAGGAATTCCTTTGCAGCAGAGAGCTGTCGAGGCTGGGTCAGTAAGTATACTTACAGCAGAAATGGTAAGACTTCAATTCATCAGTGAAACAAGGGTGGCATGTGAAAGGCAGGAAAATAGAGGCCGGGGTAATCGGATCAGCCATGGTACCAATGAATACGTGAAATACGCAATAGGCCAAATGGTTTAATTCATCTCCGCCACTCAAGGCTTTCTCTTTTGCAAATTCAAGCTCAATAAAAGGATTATATCTTATTCTGGTTCTCTGCTTAGAAAGATTCTTTAAAACGAGGTTATTAGATATTTCTCTCTGCACAACATTTGGTCTGGAATATCCCGTTTCCTTGATGGTTTCTTCACACGCTGTTACGGAAACCCATCTTGTATAAGATGCAGGATTCCATCTATTACAGTCCTGACACGCATTAGTTATCTCGTCAGGACGGAGACTACTGAAGCACACAGTAACTGTACTGCACTTGTTACAGGTAGAATCAATTCCCTTATTGTAACCATATTTACTTTACCATCACTTCTTTGTGTCGCTAAAATATACCCTGTTGATGGTTACTGCTTCCTTCTGTTTCTTATCTTCATCCAAATAGAATCAGAATTTTGATTTTCATATCCATTTGATTGTCCCACAAATTCACTGAATGCATCCTTTCCTCATAACGTTACCAGACCGTGTTGGACTTCTTAATAATCCTGCCTACGTTCTGACAACCCTACAATATTCACTTGCCAGTCATGGCCATTCTTCAGTCATATCTTCATAATGACAGTTCGATCATATCTGTTCACTTCAGTTAATGTTGTCATTCCAGTTGCCCTTGTTGCAAATCCCTGGTGTGTTTAAGTGTGAGTGTGAGTTAAGGGGATGGACAGAGGGCACAGATATAGGGACGTGTTCTGGGGCTCGAGGGTGTGACAAAGTTAAGCGCAGATGCAAGCAGTCGAGAATGTTCGTGGAATGAAGAGCTTTAGGAATTGGATGGATTTGCAGAGACAGAGCAGGCTGAATTATACTCAAGGAATGGGGATGGGTTTAGTGCGAGACAGGCAGAAAGAGCAGCGCACACAGAGAGAGGACTGTTCTAAAGAGAAGACTGGTGAACCTAACAGAGATATGGAGGATTGTTGTGTCTGCAGAAACTTACAAATATAAAAATGCTTGTGCCTTCTACAAGTTACTTAGACAGGAAATTTGTGGAGTGTGGAAGCTTTTAGAGACCAGAAGCACTTACATATATAGGGGGTATCAACAAACTGGAGGAGGTACCCTAGGTAGGGAGGGTTAAGGATTGTCTATTTGCATAGATTGGGTTGTAAGAGCTGCGGAAGGATATCGAGATAAGTGGATGGATGACGTGACTGGATGAGCTGATACTGATAGTCAGTCTTGTACGAACTGGAGACTCACACAGATTGGAGTGGGTGCTACAGATCAGGAATTCTGCAGGGCCCTGAGGGAATTAACCAACGAGGTAAGGTTTTTGGTGCTCCAAAGATTGCTCTCAAGAACAGAATAGTTAACACGGAATTAGGTGTTTCATGGAGGTAGTGGACGGGTTTCAAGCAGTGTACAGACAGGAAAGGTTTTCGGCACAAAAAAAGTGTTACAGGTGTTATGGTATGTGTAAGAATATAACGGTTAATGGGTGAGGAAGAGCTGGGAGAGGTAGGGCTGGTTGTGCATCCCTGGTTGAGTTTATTGATTATAGCGAGACTTGCAGATGAACGGAGATTAGAAAGCGAAGTACTTCCGGCAGAGACATATTTTAGAGACTGCATTCAGTTTGACAAATAGAAAGTGACACAGAGACTGGAGGAGTTTGCAGTGAAGGAGGACGTTGAAGCGATTGGAAGACGTTACAGATGTTGGGAGGGTTGTGGAGGCTGGTAGATGTTGGAGATATGGAGGGCTCGAGAGACAGCAGGGGATCAGATAAATAGGCAGGTTCCTAAGAGCAGGGGAAGGTAACATAAAGGAAGTGCCAGAGGAAGGTTCAGCATTCAGGAGATTTCAAGGTGTGGGTCAATGTTACAAACACAGGAACAGTTGTAGCGATTGCATGAGCACACAAAGATCGAGAGAGATTTAAACACTGCATGATATTACGTTAAAAAGCTAGGAATGGATTAGTAACTAATGGAAGTTACGAAATTCGGGAGGATTGAAGGTACTGAAGCACTTTCACATATGTTGGGTGTTCTAGGTTTTGAAGAATGATTTTACACTGACTGGGAGGTCAAGTGAATGAGAGCGGTTATAGAGATAACTCACCTGATGGGTGAGTGCCGAACCAGAGGACACAGCTTAAAAATACGTGGTAGACTATTTAGGACAGAGATGAGGAGAAACGTCTTCACCCAGAGAGTGGTGCTGTGTGGAATGCTTTGCCCCAGAGGGCAGTGGAGGCCCAGTGTCTGAATTTATTTAAGAAAGAATTGGATAGAGCTCTCAAGGATTGTGGAATCAAGTGTTATGGAGATAAGGCAGTAACAGGATACTGATTAAGGATGATTTGCCATGATCATATGGAAGGTGGTGCAGGCTCGAACGGCAGAATGGCCTACTCCTGCACCAATTGTCTATTGTCTATTGACTGTGGGGACAGAAGGAGGTTATACAGATAGGGAGGCCTGTGGGGAGTGAAGGACGTTACGTAGATGGGGGGGCTGTGGGAACTGAAGGATTTTATGCAGAGAGCGCGGGTCGTGGGGCCAGAAGAAGTATCCAGGGAACTGGAGGACGTGTGGACTGAAGGAGGCTACACAAATATGGAGTGTCGTGGGTACTGAAGGAGTGAGGGCTGTAGAGACCGAGGAGCTTACACATATAGAGAGTGTTGTGGGGAGTGATGGAGGTTACAGAGATAGGAAGGGCCGTGGGTACAGAAGAATGCAACACAGACATGGGGGACTGTGAGGACTGAACGAGGTTACACAGATAGAGAGTGTCGAGGGAATGAAGGAGGGTATAGAGATAAGGGATCCATGGGGACTGAAGGAGATGAGCAGGTAGGTTGGGTCGTAATGCACTGGAGGAGTTTACATGGAAAGGGAGGGTCGGAGGGACTAAAAGAGGTTACGCAGATAGCGAGGGTTGTCGGGACTAAAGGACTTTGCAGAGATAGTCCTGCTCTTAGGGACTGAAGCAGATTACACAACAAGTGAGGGCTGTTGCGACTCAAGGAGTTCGCACAGAAAGCAAATTTCGTGGAGACTGAAAGAGGCAATACAGATAGGGAGTTTCGTGTGGACTGAAGAAGGTTACAAGGTTAGGGAGAGTCGTAGGGACTGAAAGCGTTTATGGAGAACGGGTGGGTCGTGGGGACTGAAGAAGGTTACACAGTTAAGGTGTGCCGTTGGATCTGAAATAGTTGATGGAGATTGCAAGGATCGTGGATAAATGCCATCTGCTTCTAGTGCATCAGTTCTTGTATCTTATGGTCATTCTGGACAAACCACTACAGTGTTTCCTGGTTAAGTGACCGGTTGAGTGTGTGCATGCATTAATGATGGCTGCCTTGAGTTTGGACAAGTGGCTGTTGGCATCCTGTTGCTGTAGGTCGCTCGGTTTGTGAAGAGGGGCTGGCTTTATGAGGCTGTCGTTTGACTCTTTTTGAGGCCACAGTGTTGAAATTGTTGTAGCTCTGCTTCAGGTGTCTCCACTGCGGCAGGGCTTTATATACGCTAAACATGGCTCTGATCAGCCGATGGTCTATCCAACAGTCGGCGGTTCCTGTCCCGTGGCGCTGGTGATTCTCACGTCGTTCTGATCCTTTGCTCTGACAATGACGTATTTAAGCAGGTACCAGTGTTTGGGGCACCGCTGCTGCCAGGTTGTCCTGTATTTGTCACATTGGTGGAACACTGTGGTGGTGATGAGTTAGTTGGGTTAGCAGCATTTTGTCAAGGCAACAGTGGCATTGGAGTTTCGCTTCTCTCCTCCCTCTTTCCTTATTACGTTGTCCCAGAGGTCTGCACTTTTCCAGACTGTGGCGTTGAAGTCTCATGGAAAATTAGTTTATTCACTGCAGTGTCCTGAGAGAGAGAGAGATTGGTCAATGCTGGAATAGAATTCCTTCTTGTCCCCAGCTGATACATCGAGCCTTGGTGCATGCGCACTGAATATGGTGACATACTGGTTTTATGAATTTGCAGGCATGTACTGTGCCTTTAAGAGAGAGTCAAAGCTCCGTAGCACTGAGAGTTTGCAGGTCATGTGACCGACTGTCAATCGTAGAGTGTACTGGAAAGTTGAAAATATGTTGTCTTTGGCTGTTTTCAAAACAGTCCGAATTTAACCAGTTTAGATTATGCCCCCAGATGCAAAAACAAAACGAATTTCAATCTATTGTCTTTGACAACATCAAACCAAAGAAACGAAACGATGCTCGGGGCTGTAAAGTAGCTCGCATTTTGATAGATAATCAGAGGGAGCGAGCGATTCCCATTGAGAGACTGCAGGTAAAACATTCTCGATCAAAATACCTTTTTCATTTGAAACTTCTTTGCAGCAAAAGACCGATAACAACCCAGGAACATCTGGCAGTGCATAGAAGACCGACAACGACGATGACAGCCCCTGATTAGCTTTGAAAATTCAGTTGCTTTAAATTTATTGGGGACTTTTATTGGATCAGTATATTGTTAGAGAGTGGGAGGTTGATAACAAGCTTTTATGAGAAACGAGTTATTGAGTCGGAAGTAGCTGTTGTTTAATATTCATTTTTAAAGTTAAAGAATACAATTGATATTTATTCTCCAAACAGTGGAATTTGGGTAGTTCTTGTCACTCATACAGATTACGAGGCGAGTTGAGCTTTCTCTGTGAGTCCGGTTTAATTTGCAGAAAGTTTTCACGCCCTGTTGTAACATTGGTTCCCAGCAAGGGGGAGGCCGAGGGCCATGAGGTGTTTATTTATTTCTCAGGGGAACTCAGAGTTGGTCCATCAGTTTGGTTTTCACTGTGAAGTTGACTCCATGGATCGAGGCCTCTTCTTCGGCCTTGACTTCCTAGAGAAATGTACCGCCGCCACATTGCTCTCTGAGCTGAGATCTCCTTCCCCTGCCCCCCTCCCCCCCCGCTGGGTTTTACTCACGGTTGTCTCATAGCGTCTGTGTTCTTGGGGAATAATGGCGGTATGGCGTTCCAGTCTGTCACTGGTGGGACTGTCCATAATGAGTCCTGATGGTCCATGTCCCAACTCCATCCTCAGGGTGTGAAAGATGCGTGTGTGGCATCTTTAACTTGGGGACACCATTACAAATCAGCTACCACACGGGCTTAGCTGCACAAGGGATTGGCACAGTGGCGAGGGATGGGTCTAAGTTAACTTGAGAGCAGGAACTGCTGTTTGAACTCAAATTGCCTGCACTGCGAGTGCAGTTTCACAGTTCAGCGCTGGGCAACTCCTCCCGCTGAGGCAGTGCGAGGACAGAGGTGAGGAGAGTGGGAAGAAGGGGAGAGGACGGGAAGGAAAACACAGCGACTGCCATTGTACTTGACGAGTGCTGGTCACATCCATTTTCTCGCTCACTGTGTGATCCACTCTCTCGCTCACTCTGTTGACACCCTAGAAACATGTGTAACGGATACTGGGATGGTGATTTAGACTGCAAAGCCACGGGATCGAGGATCGGCCGCTGCGCTCGGTCTCTGTTGTGTCCTTCTGGGGGCTGTTACGGCTGATGAGGTAATCTACATATCATCTTGGGCAATCACACATCAAGAGTGATCTCAAAGAAAAAATTGTAAAATGTTTGTTTCTGTCAATTTTTCCTGGAACAAAACATTGTACAACTAGCTCGGAATGTATTTATCTCAGATCAAGCATGGAATAAAGAAGCTGAGTAATGAGTAACATCACAGTCAGAGATCTCCTGAGAAGTTGAGATGAGATGGAATTCACGTGTGGCTTACGAAGTTTTTCACTGATCACTGGCTGTGACCATTCATAGACCGTTTTATTTAACGCAGCTCCTGACATGTAACTGCCCTTGCATAGACCGTAAAGTAAACACAGCTCACCACACACAAGTGACCATTCAGGGAACGTATGATGAAACACAACTCCCCGTAGAAAAGTGACAATTCACAGACAGAAATATTAAAAACTGCTCACCCACAAAAATCTGACTTCTCAAAGACCCTGATATTAACATGGTTCCCAACACCAAACTGACGATTCAAAGAACACAATATTTATTAAAGTTCCCAGAACAAAACTGACCCTTCATAGATTAATCATAATCGTAGCTCTTCGCCGAAAACTCATCGAAATATTAACGCAATTAACCCAGACAAAACTGACAATTCATATGCAGCAAAACACAACACAACACTCAGAAGAAATGTCACCATTCATTGATTATAATAATAAAAGAAGGTCATCCACACAAAACTAATTATTCACAGACTGAATTATTAAGCACAGCAGCTGGCAGGAAACTAACCTTTCACAGACCGTAGAGTAAACAGCTAGCAACACAGCTCTGAACTTTTAGCGACCATTTTAATAAACACAGCACCCCGGACAAAAGTGACAATTCATAGACACAAATATCAAACACAGCTCGAACGCACAAAAACTGACCATACATTGACCACAAAATTAAACAAATCTCCCCACACAAAGCTGCCCATTCATAGACCATAAAATTAAATACAGCTAACCATACAAAATTGATCATTCATAGATGTAATACTAAACACACCTCACTGACACATTACTGACCAATCATGCAATGTAATATTAAGGACAACTCACCCACAAAATATTAACACTCAAAGACCCTACACAATACTGACGACTCATAGATAGTTCTATTGAACACAGCTCCCCACTCAAAACTGACCATTCATTGACTGTAATGTTAAACACAGACCCATCACAAAACTGTCGATTTTAAACTGTAACATTGAACACAACTCCCCGTAAAAAACTGTTCATAGAATGCAATATGAAACACTGCTACCAATCAAATCTGACAATTGAAAGACTAATATTACTCATGGCACATCCAAACAAAAATGACCATTCTTAGACTCTAATATTAAACACAGTTCACTAGCACGGAATTGACAGTTCATAGTGCGTAATATTAAAAACAGCTTCACACACACATACACAATTCAAAGACCGTAATGTTGAACAGAGGTCCCCGAACAAAAACTTACCATTTATTGACCGTAATATTAGACACAGCCCATGCACAGACTGCAACATGAAACTCGGCTCCTGGTATGAAACTGACCATTCATTCGACCGTAGAGGAAACGCAGCTCCCCATACAAAACTGACCACACAGACACACTAATATTGAACAGACATCCTCGTGCAAAAGTGGCCATTCATTGAGCATAATATTAAACACATTTCAAAGTAACAAACTGAACATTCAGAGACTGTAATATTAATGGCAACGCAACACATTATTGTCCATTTGCACTGTGTAATATTGAGCACGGCTATGTTCAGGACACACGGATCTCAATATTAAACAAAACTCACCCACACAAAATTGAACAATCATAGACTGTACTATTAAACAAAGCTCCACGTGCAAAACTGAACATTCAATAGACTAATAGTAAACACAATTTCCTGCAGAGTACTGACCATTCCAAGACCAAAATATTAAACACATCTCACTGACACAAAACTGACCATTCTAAGACCACAACATGAATCACAGCTCACTCACATATAAGTTATCTTTCAGAGACTAATATTAAATACAACTGTCCCAAACAAGAATTTCCGCTCAGATTGTAATATTAAACACAGTTCACGAACACAAAAGTGACAATTCATACACCGTAATATTACAAACAGCTTTGCACAAAAAAGATTAAACACGGTTCCCTGCACAAACTGACCATTCATAGACACTAATATTAAACGCAGCTCACCCACAAAAACTGGCCATTCTTAGCGATGAGATTAAACACAGCAAACCACTGAAAACTCATCATTCGTCGATGATAATATTAATCAAAGCCCATGCAAAAAAGGTGACAATTGAAAGACTGTGATATTAAACACGGCTCACCTAGAAATAGCTCACCCAAACAAAACTGACCATTCATAGACTGCAATATTGAACACAACTCCACACTCAAAAAGAACGACTAATTGACAGTAATATTAAACACAGCTCCCACACAAAACGGGCTTTTTATATACTGGAATATGTAACACAGCTCCCCACACAAAACTGACCAGTCAATGACCGTTATGGTAAATGTCGCTCCCCATTCATAACTGACCGTGCATCGATCATAATATTAAACACAGCTTCACACGCTAAAATTACCATTCATAAACTGTAATGTCAAACACAACTGACTTCACGACACTGACCAATTCGCGACTCCAACATGAAACACAGCTCACTCACACAAAACTGACCATTGATAGTGTCAAGTATTAAACACTGCTGACTTCGAGACATTCACCACTCGCAGACCGTAATATTAAATACAGCTCACCGACATAAAACTGGGCATTCATAGACTGTGACATTAAACACAGCTCCCGAAAGAAAACTGACTATTTATATACCACAATATTAAACACACCTGCCCCACACGAAACTGACCATTAGAAGACTAATGATAAACACAGCTCCCCTCTCAAAACTGGCCATTCATTGACTAGAATGAAATACGGTTACATGCATAAAAACGAGCCATTCCTGGTCCATAAATTTAAACACAGCTCCTGGCATGAAACTGCCTACTCATACACCAGAATGTTAAACGCAGCTCACCCATACAAAACCGACCATTGGTTGACCAGAATATTAAATACAGTCCAAACAAAAAATGAGCATTCAGAGATCGTGATAAAAGATATGGCTCAGCCATGCAAAACAGAACATCCATGGACCATAATATTAAAAACAACACCCAAAACAAAACAGATCAATCATAGACAATAATACAAATCACAGCTTACTTATTAAAAAAAGAACAATCATACACCCTTATGGTAAACGTAATTCCCCGTACAAAACTGACCATTCATAGACCACAATAATAAACACAGCTCCCTACTCAAAGGTGACCAACCATATATATCTGGATTAATCCCAGTGTTACGAGTTATTAGGAGCAGGAAAAAGAGGTTAGAGCAGATGAATACATGGCTAACGAGCTGGTGTATGGGAGAAGGCTTCACATTTGTGGATCGTTGGAATCTCATTTGGGGTAGAAGTGACCTGTACAAGAAGGTCGGATTGCACCTAAATTGGAAGGGGACTAATATACTGTCAGGGAAATGTGCAAGAACTGCTTTGGAAGATTTAAACTCGTAAGATGGGGTGCACCCAGGGAGAGAGTGAGGAAAGTGATCGAATAGAGACGGGCACAGCTGAGAACAGAAGTGATTCAAACAGACAGGGCAGGCAGGGACAAGATCTGACTAATAAAGTAAACTGTATTTATTTCAACGCAAGAGGGCTAACAGGGAAGGCAGATGAACTCAGGGTATGATTAGGAACACGGGACTGGGGTATCACAGCAATTACAGAAACATGGCTCATGGATGGGCAGGACTGGCAGCTTAATGTTCCAGGACACAAATGCTGCAGGAAGGTTAAAAAGGGAGGCGAGAGAGGAGGGGGAGTGGCATTTTTGATCAGAGATAGCATTACAGCTGTGCAAAGGGAGGATCTCCCCGGAAATACATCCAGGGAAGTGATTTGGGTGGAACTGAGAAATACGAAAGGGATGATCACCGTATTGGGATTGTATTATAGACCCCCCAATAGTCAGAGGGAAAATGAGAAACAAACTTGTAAGGAGATCTCAGCTATCTGTAAGAATATTACGGTAATTATGTTTGGGGATTTTAACTTTCGAAATATAGACTAGGACTGCCATAGTGTTAAAGGTTTAGATGGAGCGGAATTTCTTAAGTGTGTACAAGATAATTTTCTGATTCAGTATGTGGATGTACCTACCAGAGAAGGTGCAAAACCTGGCCTACTCTTGGGAAATAAGGCTGGGAAGGTGACTGAGGTGTCACTGGGGGAGCACTTTGGGGCCAGCAACCATAATTCTATTAGATTTAAATTAGTGATGGAAAAGGATAGAACAGACCTACAAATTGAAGTTCTAAATAAGAGAAAGGTCGATTTTGACTGAATTAGGCAAGAACTTTCAAAAGCTGATTGGGGGTAGATGTTTGCAGGTAAAGGGACAGCTGGAAAATGGGAAGCCTTCAGAAATGAGATGATGAGAATCCAGAGAAAGTGTATTCCTTTCACTGTGAAAGGGAAGGCTGATAGGTACAGGGAATGCGGATGACTGAAGAAATTGAGGGTTTGGTTTAGAAAATGAAGGAAGCATATGCCAGGTATAGCCAGGATAGATCGAGTGAATCCTTAGAAATGTATCAAGGAAATAGGAGGATACTGAAGACGGAAATCAGGAGGGCAAAATGGGGACTTGAGATAGCTTTGAAAAATAGAATTAAGGAGAATCCATCGGCTTTTACAAATATATTAAGGACAAAATGCTAACTAGGGAGAGAATAGGGCCCATCAAAGATTACTGGATTAGTGGTGCTGGAAGAGCACAGCAGTTCAGGCAGCATCCAACGAGCAGCGAAATCGACGTTTCGGGCAAAAGCCCTTCATCAGGAATAAAGGTAGTGAGCCTGAAGCATGGAGAGATAAGCTAGAGGAGGGTGGGGGTGGGGAGAGAGGAGCATAGAGTACAATGGGTGAGTGGGGGAGGAGATGAAGGTGATAGGTCAAGGAGTAGAGGTTGGAGTGGACAGGTGGAAAAGAAGATAGGCAGGTCGGACAAGTCAAGGAGACAGTAACTGAGCTGGAAGTTTGAAACTAGGATGAGGTGGGGGAAGGGGAAATGAAGAAGCTGTTGAAGTCCACATTGATGCCCTGGGGTTGAAGTGTTCCGAGGCGGAAGATGAGGCGTTCTTCCTTCAGGCGTCTGTTGGTGAGGGAGCGGCGGTGAAGGATGCCCAGGACCTCCATGTCCTCGGCAGAGTGGGAGGGGGAGTTGAAACGTCGGGCTACAGGGCGCTTTGGAGACCCCGCGCTGGCCTATTACCTGCCCTCGAACTCTTCATTTCCAACTGCCGCCGGGACATTAACCACCTCAACCTGTCGTCCCCCCTCCCCCACTCCAACCTCTCACCCTCACAACGCGCAGCCCTGCAATCCCTCTGCTCCAATCACAACATCACCATCAAGCCAGCGGATAAAGGGGGTGCAGTGGTCTTCTGGCGCACTGACCTCTACACCGCTGAAGCCAAACGCCAACTCGAGGACACCTCTTCCTACTGCTCCCTCGACCATGACCCCACCCCCCATCACCAAACCATCATCTCCCAGACCATACAGAACCTCATCACCTTAGGAGATCTCCCACCCACAGCTCCTAACGTCATAGTCCGGGAACCCCGCACTGCCCGGTTCTACCTCCTTCCCAAGATCCACAAGCCTGAACCCCCTGGCCGACCCATTGTCTCAGCATGCTCCTGCCCCTCTGAACTCATCTCTACCTACCTTGACACTGTCCTATCCCCCCTAGTCCAGGAACTCCCCACATACGTTCGAGACACCACCCACGCCCTCCACCTCCTCCAAGACTTCCGTTTCCCCGGCCCCCAACGCCTTATCTTCACCATGGATGTCCAATCCCTCTACACCTCCATTCGCCATGACCAGGGCCTCAAAGCCCTCCGTTTCTTCCTCTCCAGACGTCCCCAACAGTACCCTTCCACTGACACTCTCATTCGTTTGGCCGAACTGGTCCTCACCCTAAACAATTTCTCCTTTGAATCCTCCCACTTCCTCCAGACCAAAGGCGTAGCCATGGGCACACGTATGGGCCCCAGCTATGACTGTCTCTTTGTTGGCTATGTAGAACAGTTGATCTTCCGTAATTACACTGGCACCACTCCCCACCTCTTCCTCCGCTACATTGATGACTGCATTTGCGCCACCTCGTGCTCCCACGAGGAGGTTGAGCAATTCATCAACTTCACCAACACATTCCACACTGACCTTAAATTTACCTGGACTATCTCTGACACCTCGCTCCCCTTCCTGGACCTCTCCATCTCCATTAGTGACGACCGACTTGACACTGACACTTTTTACAAACCCACCGACTCCCATAGCTACCTGGAATACACCTCTTCACACCCTATCGCTTGCAAAAATGCCATCCCGTATTCTCAATTTCTCCACCTCCGCCGTATCTGCTCCCAGGAGGACCAGTTCCACCATAGGACACACCAGATGGCCTCCTTCTTTAGAGACCGCAATTTCCCTTCCCACGTGGTTAAAGATGCCCTCCAACGCATCTCGTCCACATCCCGCACCTCCGCCCTCAGACCCCACCCCTCCAACCGTAACAAGGACATAACGCCCCTGGTGCTCACCTTCCACCCTACAAACCTTCGCATCAACCAAATCATCCACCGACATTTCCGCCACCTCCAAAAAGGCCCCACCACCAGGGATATATTTCCCTCTCCACCCCTTTCCGCCTTCCGCAAAGACCGTTCCCTCCGTGACTACCTGGTCAGGTCCACACCCCCCTACGACCCACCCTCCCATTCTGGCACTTTCCCCTGCCACCGCAGGAACTGTAAAACCTGTGCCCACACCTCCTCCCTCACCTCTATCCAAGGCCCTAAAGAGGCCTTCCACATCCATCAAAGTTTCACCTGCACATCCACCAATATCATTTATTGTATCCGTTGCTCCCGATGTGGTCTCCTCTACATTGGGGAGACTGGGCGCCTCCTAGCAGAGCGCTTTAGGGAACATCTCCGAGACACCAGCACCAATCAACCAAACCGCCCCGTGGCCCAACATTTCAACTCCCCCTCCCACTCTGCCGAGGACATGGAGGTCCTGGGCCTCCTTCACCTCCGCTCCCTCACCACCAGACGCCTGGAGGAAGAACGCCTCATCTTCCGCCTCAGAACACTTCAACCCCAGGGCATCAATGTGGACTTCAACAGCTTCTTCATTTCCCCTTCCCCCACCTCATCCTAGTTTGAAACTTCCAGCTCAATTACTGTCTCCTTGACTTGTCTGACCTGCCTATCTGCTTTTCCACCTATCCACTGCAACCTCTCCTCCTTGACCTATCACCTTCATCCCCTCCCGCACTCACCCATTGTACTCTATGCTACTCTCTCCCCACCCTCACCCTCCTCTAGCTTATCTCTCCATGCTTCAGGCTCACTACCTTTATTCCTGATGAATGGCTTTTGACCGAAACGTCGATTTCGCTGCTCGTTGGATGCTGCCTGAACTGCTGTGCTCTTCCAGCACCACTAATCCAGTATTTGGTTTTCAGCATCTGCAGTCATTGTTTTTACCCATCAAAGATTTGCAAGGCGGCCACTGTTTAAGAAGGGCGGTAAAGACAAGCCAGGGAACAATGGGTCGGTGAGCCTGACTCGGTGGTGGGCAGGTTGTTGGAGGGAATCCTGAGGGACAGGATGTATTTGTATTTGGAAAGGCAAGGACCGATTCGGGATCGTCAACATGGCTTTGTGCGTTGGAAATCATGTCTCACAAATTTGAGTTTTTTGAAGTAACAAAGAAGATTGATGAGGGCAGAGTAGAAGATGTGATCGATATGGACTTCATTAAGGCGTTCGACAAGGTTCCCCATGGGAGACTGATTAGCCAGTTTAGAGCTCATGGAATAGAGGGAGAACTAGCCATTTGGATACAGAAGTGGCGCAGAGGTAGAAGACAGAGGGTAGTTGTGGAGGTTTGTTTTTTCAGACTGGAGTTCTGTGAGCAGTGGAGTGCCACAAAGATCGGTGTTGGGTCATCTACATAAATGATTTGGATGCGAGCATAAGAGGTACAGTTAGTAAGTTTGCAGATGACACCAAAATTTGAGGCGTAGTGGACAGCGAAGAGGGTTACCTCAGATTACAACAGGGTCTGTGCCAAATGGGCCAATGGGCTAAGTAGCAGATGGAGTTTAATTCAGATAAATGTGAGATGCTGCATTTTGGGAAAGCAAATCTTAGCAGGACTTATACACTTAATGGAAAGGTCCCAGGGAGTGTTGCTGAACAAAGAGACCTTGGAGTGCAGGTTCATAGCTCCTTGAAAGTGGAGTCAGGTAGATTGGATAGTGAAGCAGGCGTTTGGTGTGCTTTCCTTTATTGGTCAGAGTATTGAGTACAGGAGTTGGGAGGTCATGTTGCGGCTGTTCAGGACATGGGTTAGTCCACTGTTGGAATATTGCATGCAATTCTTGTCTCCTTCCTATCCGAAAAATGTTGTGAAACTTGAAAGTGTTCAGTAAAGATTTACAAGGATGTTGCCAGGTTTGGAGGATCTGAGCTACAGGGTGAGGCTTAACAGGCTGCAGCTGTTTTCCTTGGAGCGTCAGAGGCTGAGGCGTGGCCTTGTCGAGGTTTGCGAAATTATGACGGGCATAGACAGGATAAATAGACAAAGTCTGTTCCCTGGGGTCGGTGAGTCCAGAACTAGAGGGCATAGGTTTAGGTTGAAAGGGGAAAGATATAAAAGAGACCTAAGGGGAATTTTTTTCACACAGAGCGCGGTATGTGTATGGAATGAGCTGTCAGAGGATGTGGTGGAGGCTGGTACAAGTGCAACATTTAATAATCAATTGTATGGCTATCTGAATAGGAAGGGTTTGGAGGGATATGGGCCGGGTGCTGGCAGGTGGGACTAGATTGGATTGGGATATCTGGTCGGCATGGACGGGTCGGACCGAAGGGTCTGTTTCCATGCTGTACATCTCTATGACTATGACACTATACATTGTAATATTAAACACAGCACCCCATTCAATTAGACCATTCATACACCAATATTAAACACAGCTCCCAGTGCAAAACTGACCATTCTTAGATCATAATATTAAACATAGAGCATCCAAACAAAGCTGGACATTAATAGCCGGTACTATTAGAAATAGCTCGCCCAAACAAAACAGAGTATTCATAGGTGGCAACATTAAACATAGCTGACTTTGCGACATTGACCACAATATTAAACACAGCTGACTCTCACCAAACTGACCATTCATAGACAGTAACATTATACACAGTGCTTACCTCAGCAACACTGATTATTTTCAGAATACAATATTACTCCATACCTCCCTTATGGAAAACTGAACATTCATCTACAATCAACATAAATACAGTTCACCCATACAATACTGATCATTTATAGATTGTAATGTCAAGCACAGCTCCTGACACGATAATGACAATTCACAAATCATAATTCTAAACACAGCTTCCTTATACAAAACTGACCATTCATAGACCGTAACATAATATACTGCTACCAAAACAACATTGACCATTTCAAGACCATAATACTTATCACAACTCCCTGCACAAACAGTCTCCTCAAACAGAGACTGACCACCAAAAAGCCACAGGTTGGAGACAGCTCCCCCACCGGAGACTGAACAACTACAGTCCACAGGTTAATAAACACCTCCGCAAAGGGACTGACCATCTGCAGGCCACAAGACAATAAAGACCCCCAACACGGCAACTGGCCATCTGCAGCTCACTGGCTAACAACTGGTCCTCACACAGGGACTGATCAGCTGAAGGCCACAGTTTCTAATTGCACCTGCACAAGCAGCGACAATCTACAACCCCCAGAGAGGGACTGGCCATAGGTTAATTACCGACCCTCACGTAGAGACTGACCATCTTCCGCCCACTGGTTGGGACTGGTTCACCACACAGGCACTGACCATCTGCAGGCCACAGGTTGGAAACAGCTTCCCACACAGGTCCTGATCAACTCCAGGCCACAGGAAAATAATCAGCTCCCACACAGGAGATTGACCATCTGCGAGCCACAGGTTGTAACTTTGCTCACACAGGGAGGGACAATGTGCAATTCATATGAAGATAAAAGGCCCCCAAACAGAGACTGACCAGCTGCAGCTCACAGGATAATAATCAGACTCCCAGACAGAGACTAATCATTTGCAGCCCATAGGATATTATCCAGCCCACACAGTGACTGACCATCTGTGAGACTTAGGTTGGAACAACGCCCACACAGGGACGGACAATGTGCAGGTCACGGGAAAATAACTTTCCCCTACACAGGTAATGACGATCTGCTGTCCACACCTTGGAAACAGTTCCCCACACAGGGACAGATCACCGAGAGGCCACCGGATAACATCACTCCCCCGCATAGGGACTGACCATCGACAACCCATAGGATAATAAAGAGCTCACAAACAGGGATTAACCATCGACAGCCCACAGGATAATAACCAGCCCCCACACAGGGAATGACCACCTGAAGGCGACAAGATAACTACTCCTCGTAATGAAGAAACTGATTATCTGCAGGCCACAGTTTAGGAGCTGTTCCCAACACAGCGTTTGACTATCTGCAGGCAATTGTAAGGAAGTAGCTCCTCACACCAGAACTGACCATCTGCAGACCAAAGTATAATTACCAACCCTCAATTGGGGAGTGAAAACTCCCAGTGCACAGAACAAAGATAGTAGTCTGCTCCAATCAGGGAACTGATCATTCAAATCTGACAAGTGACAAACCCAGTCCCCCACACAGTCCCTGGCCATGTGCAGTGCGCAGGATGGAAGAAAAACAGGCCCTTCCACTGAAACAAGTGTCTGCAGTCCACAGACTAAAAACAAACTCAACACACACACACTCACATACACACACTCACACTCACACACTCACTCACACACACACTCTCACAGACTCACACTCACACACACACTCATGCACACACACACTCACACTCACACACTCACTCACACTCACACACTCACTCACACACTCACTCACACTCACACACACTCACACACTCACACTCACACACACACTCATGCACACACACACACTCACTCTCACACACACTCAAGCACACACACACTCACTCACACAAGTCTCTCACGCACACACACACTCACACACGCACACTCACTCAAACACATACATACTCACACTCACACACACACTCACGCACATAAACACACGCTCTCACACACGCACTCACGCACACTCACACACACACTCACACACTCACACTCACTCATTCACACTTCCACACACACACTATCACACACACACTCATGCGCACACACACTCACACTCACACACATACTCAGACTCACACACACACACTCTCACACACACTCACACACACACGCTCACACTCACATATACTCACACTCACACACACACTCTCACACACACACTCACTCACACACACCCACACACGCACACACACAGAGCACTGGGTACTCACCATCCAGAGGAAGGAGAATAAACAGCTCCAAATGCACACATTATCATTCATCTATCTCAGAATCAAACCAATCTTCACAAAAACAGAACTGATCTCGTAATCCACTGAACACTTCATAAAACTGCACCGTATAGAATACATGTCCACCGTTGACACCGCCCAAGGTGATAAAGTAATTCCTATTTGCCAGGAAGAATGCAGCTCCAAAAACTCGACAAGCCTGACACCACCCAGACAAAGCAGCCCCGTACTTGACACCTCATTTATTAAATTCAAGATTCACTCACTTCAGTCTATCACACAATGACAGCAGTGTGTACCATGCAACGGATGCAACGAATCAACAAGACTCTTTCAGAAACAGTTCACACACTCAAACGCACTGCATGCAGGAAGGGAAAAGGCAGCATGTGTATGTTACCCACAGTCTTTTCAACTACCGCTCCAAGTCACGCTCAATCCTCCTAGCACTGTGGTTTCCCCATCACAAAAGGATTGCTTTGAGTCAGCAAGGCAGCTCAGCACCACCTCCAGCGGGCAAACAAAGATGGGAAATACTTTTATTAATTCACTGTGGGACAATGGCCTGTGTTTATTTTTATTTCCTCGTTTTCTAGAGATGGTGGTGCTGAGCTGCTTTGTAGAACTGCTGCAGTCAAGGCGAGACGTCACGGTGATTGTTGGTTTCCTTAGTCATTTGACCGGGCAGGTGAGATTCAACTACATTGTTGTGGATCTGGGTTTACACGGAGGCCAGACCATGTGTGAAGGTAGATTTCCTTCCTTTCTTCTGACTGAGACAGATACAGCTTTCTGACAATCGGTAATGTGTTTATCAGTAGATTCACAATTCATTTTCTTTTTGTTGAATTCAATTTCCACAATGTGCCGTGTTGGGATTTAAACCAGTCTTCTAAGAACATTAGATTCTAGTAGAAATACTACTTCGAGGCCATTACTTCGCCGGATAATGGTGTATCCTGTAATGTCTACTGCTCAGGAGTGACTAACATAAAAACCTCACTGAGACTATCCAAGTTTCCTGTAAGCGATCGAATCCTTCATAGGACCCACGTTCCTATCGACAAACACTAATGTAGAGTCACGAGTAGACAGGACAGTAAAAAATGCACTTGGCAAGCTACGTTTCATCTGTCAGAGCATTGAGCATAGGGGATGGTACGTCTTACTGAAGCTGTACAATACGTTGTTGAGGACACATTTAGCTTACTGTGTACAGTTCTTGTCGCTCCGCCAAAGAAAGGATATTATAAAACTCGAAAGAGTGCAGAATAGATCAACTAAGATGTGAGTTGTACTGGAAGGGTTGAGTTACAAAGAGAGGTTGGGTAGGCTGGAACATTTTTCCCTGCAGCAAAGGAAATTAAGGATTGATTAAGGATTGTACCGTTGCATGGTACAGATATACAAAATCATGGGAGGCACAGATCAGTTCAATTCTAGACAGCTTTTCCCCATGGTAGGGAAAAGTTTTAAGGTGAGAATGAGAGATGCAGATCGGACCAGCGGTGCAATGTTCTTCACACAGAGCGTGATCATAGTCTGGAACTTGCAGCTGGAGTTAGTGGTGGAATTAACTACTATTTTGTCATTTAAGATGCATTTAGACAAGTTTGTGGGAAGGATATGCACGGACGGATATGGACCAAATGCAGGTAAACACAATTGGTTTAAATTGTGAAAAATGGACGACAAAGGAAAGTCGGACCAAATGGCCTGTTTGTATGCTTCAGACGTCTATGTCTCTATGATGGATGTAGAATGGGCTGCATGGGCTGGAGCAGGTTAGAGATAGCAAGGTATATAGAGCTGGAATTGAGACTGCTGAATATACAAGTGTATTCGATTTTCCTAACCTCTCCTTAAATCTTATGCCCTCCAATTCAGTCAGCATCCTGGAAAAGCTCTTCTGCATTCTCCTCAAAGCCTTCTTAATCTTCCTAATGTGATGACCAGAAATAAATGCAATAATCTCAGGGCAGCCAAACCAAAGTTCATAAAACGGCAACAAGATATCCTGACTCTTGTACTCAATTGACATCCTTACCTGGTCTGCTTTATTCTGGCTTGACCAGTAAAAGCCCTCAGAAATTGCTTACATAGAACATAGAACATTACAGAGCAGTACAGGCCCTATGGCCCTCGATGTTGCGCCGAACTGTCATACCAATCTGAAGCCCATCTAACCTACACTGTTCCATGTACGTCCATATGCTTGTCCAATGACGACTTAAATGTATTTAAAGTTGGCGAATCTACTACCCTAGCAGGCAAAGCATTCCATACCCTTACTACCTTCTGAGTAAAGAAACTACCTCTGACATCTGTCCTATGTCTATCACCCCTCAATTTAAAGCTATGCCCCCTCGTGCTCGCCGTCACAATTCTTGGAAAAAGGCTCTCCCTGTCCACCCTATCTAACCCTCTGATTAACTTATATGTCTTGATTAAGTCACCTCTAAACTTTCTCCTCTATTGCGAGAACAGCCTCAAGTCCCTCAGCCTTTCCTCGTAAGACCTTCCCTCCATACCAGGCAACATCCTAGTAAATCTCATCTGCACCCTTTCCAAAACTTCTACATCTTTCTTATAATGTGGTGACCAGAACTGTACACAATACACCAAGTGTGGCAGCACTAGAGTTTTGTACAGCTGAAGTATACTCTCCTGGTTCTGGAACTCAAGCCCTCTATTAATTAATGATAAAACACTGTATGCCTTCTTACTCACCCTGTCAACCTGGGTGGTAACGTTCAAAGATCTGTGTACCTGGACAATGAGAACTCTCTGCTCATCTACACTACCAAGCATCTTACCATTAGCCCAGTACTTTGCATTCCGGTAACTCCGACCAAAGTGAATCACCTCACACTTGTCCACATTAACCTCCGTTTGGCAACTCTCAGCCCAGCTCTACAGCTTATCAATGTCTCTCTGTAATGTACAACATCCTGTGTCACTATCCACAACTCCACCAACTTTAGTGTCATCTGCAAATTTACTAACCCACCCTTCTACGCCCTCATCCAGGTCGTTTATAAAAACAAGGAAACCAACACCGATCCTTGCGGTACACCACCGGTAAATGGACTCCAGGATAAACATTTCCCACTAGCCATCATGCTCTGTCTTCTTTCAGCAAGCCAATTACTGATCCAAACTGTTATATTTCCCACAATCCCATTCTTCCGCATTTTGTACAATAGCCTACTGTGGGGAACATTATCGAATTCCTTGCTGAAATCCATTAACACCACATCAACCGATTTATTCTCATCTACCTGTTTGGTCACATTTGCTTTAATGTCATACCTTGCTGTAAACCTGTGACAAAAAAGAAGTCTATAATCCCAGGAGTAATTACAGACAGGCAGTAAATTTGTCTCTGATCAAACAGTACTCACATTCTGAGAATAAAGTTAAAAATCACACAACACCAGGTTATAATCCAACAGGTTTAATTGGAAGCAGACTAGCTTTCGGAGCGACACTCCTTCATCAGGTGATAGTCGAGAGCTCGATCGTAACACAGAATTTATAGTAAAAATTTAGAGTGTGATGTAACTGAAATTATACATTGAAAAATTGATTGTCTGTTAAGCCATTCATCTGTTAGAACACAGTGATCGTTTCACTTCTTTCATGTGTAAATCACAAAACCTTTTTTTAAAAGTTGCATTCTCGGGTTAGCTGTTAATAATCGTGATAGCTAGACAATATGTTGAAGGCGTTGGCCCCCTGTGTTCTCTGTCTATGCCATGATGTTTAGATTGATTCTAAATAAATTCATGTAGTTTTTGAGCTCAGAGTTCGACATGAATGCATTCTGAGAATACGTTGAGAGGATTAATAGTTTCTCATTACTGATCCTGTTTGAGAATGGTGAAACTGTTTCTCTTGTAGATGTAGTATCAAACTGAAGTGCTGCTACTCCCAGTCATTTAAACTTCACCGAGAGTCCAGTTGGATTTTGTATGTCATGGGAAACATTTTAACGGTCAGCCATGACACCATGACCATGTCCACCCCAATCCACCCGTGGAAATGAGACGTTATGACTTTAGGAAGCAGGCCTCCTGATTCCTTTCTGGGATATTTGTCACAAAGGAGAGACTCTCTGTCAAGGGGGGAATCTGGACTTTCATTCGATCAGGTGTGGATCACAAATATTACTTCCATATTCCGTCTCCACCCCCAACCCCGCCCGCGGAAATGCTTATGGCATTTCACTGACCAACTGAAACATGATCCCATTCTTCAACCTGTTCGTCAATGCCCAATTCAGAACAACAGTTTCTGCAGTCAGAGGAAATTAACATCATGATATTGAGGGGTATGCAATTAGATGTCTCGGAATGCATAGCATGGAAAAAGGCCCTTTCGCTCAAGGTGTCCATACTGAACATTTTTCACAATATAAACTGGTCCCATTTTCCTGCATTTGGTCCATGTCCCACCACTCCTATCCATACACATGTCGCAATTCTTTTTAAGCAACAAAACTGTCCTCAAATTCACCAATACCTCTCGCAGCCTGTTCCAGACACTGACGACCCTGTACATGAAAACAGTTATCAACAACCCATTGTTATTTTTCCCTCTCACCTTCAACCTATGCCGTCTGGAAATAGACTCCCCGATCACGCTGGCTATCAAACTTGTCTATGCCTCTCATGACTAACAAGATACACAAACTTTTAATCAGAAATTTTCAGATTTGGGTAATTATCCCTCTGTTGCAAACGTACAATTTTACCAAATCTAGGAATGATGTCTCCAATGAAAGAAAAATACAGCATCCAGGCCCATTCCTACACACTAGAGAATGCAGTAAATAGGACCCATCGGTCCTTTGAGACTGGTTTACTGTTCAGTGTGAATGTGACTGCTCCCCGATTTAAACTCTACTTCCCTGTCCAATCCTCTTATGCCTATGTTCTCAGAAAGACTAACAATGTTTGCCCTGGCCTGAAATCTATTTATTAATGCAGAAAACGTAACCAACACAGAAAATGTTAGGAAAGCTATTAGGTCTACAGAGTTTGTCCAGAGAGAATCAGAGTTAACATTTCAAGCTCGGAGTGACTTCTTTCGAACTGTGTTTATGTGTTCACACTTCAGTTACGAGTATATGGGAGGAGCTGAATTGTGTCTGGGGAATGTGGTTTGGTAGAGAGCAAGACATATTGGGAATGGAAGGGCGATGTTGGAGAGAGTGGGATGTGTTGAAGGATAACGGGTGAGTATACAAACACATGAATAGGGAAGAGTAAGAATGCCATTCAACTCCACAAAGTATCCTTATCATTCAATGAGAATGGTTAATGATTTTGAGTTTTGATCTCCAAACCCATATCCACTATGATTCGTTAACAGTCTAACTCTACCTTAAACATTTTCAATGTACTCCACTCAACCAACTTCTGAAAAATCAAATTCCATACACATCTGCCACCTGTTCCTATAGCAATGGCCGTGAACTCATTCTCAACGTATTATGCTCGCAATGGCCTTTCAACGCATCTCCACTCTCTTCTTCCCGCAACGTCCTGTGAACCCATTCTCACTGTGTTCTACTCGCGAGGGTCTGTGCACCCATCCTGCGATTCTTTCGTTGGAAAGGCCTCTGAACTCAGCCCACTATGGTCTTCTAGCAAAAGCCTTTGGCCACATCCCCCGTCTGCTTCCGTAACAAAGGCCTGTGAATTGATTCTCCCTCTCTTCACCAAGCAAAGACCAGTGAACCCACCGCTACATTATTGCCTTAGCAACAGCCTGTAAAGGCATCGTCACTGTTCTCCTTGCAACCGTCTCTCATTCCCGCCTCAATCTGTTCCCTTCGCAAACACCGATGATTCAATCCCAACGCTCCTCTGGAAGCAACGGCCTGTGAACACACCGCAACACTGTTTCCCTTTCAACGCACTGATGCTATATTCACTTTGTTCTTACAGGAACCCATTCCCACTTTATTCCCCTCGCAACTGACAAAGCCACATCCCAAATCTGTTGTCAGAGAAACGTCAGTGAACCCATCCTCACTCTCCTCTCCCAGGAAGGGCCTGTTGCCCCATTCCCACACTGTTCCACTTGCTACAGCCTGCGACCCCAACACCACACCTTTCAGCTCTCAACGGCCATTAACACAATCCCCGCTGTGTTCCCCTTGCAATGGAGTCCGCAAGTATTCCCATTCTGTACTTTTAGCAATGGAACAATACCATTAACATGCTGTTCATCTAGCACTGGCCTTTGAACGCAACCTCACTATGTTCTCCTAGCGTCCCGAGTCTACTCCCTGAGCAAAGGCCTGTAATAGGTCCTCACTCTATGTTCCCAAAAACAGCCTGTGAACCCACTGACACCTTGATTCCTTAGCAACAGCATGTGATTCTGTCTCTGCTCCGTTTTCCGCGCAAGGACCTGCAAAGGCGTTTGCAGTATGTGTTTGCTCCAGTATTCACGACCTGTCAACGCATCACAAATCTGTACTCCTAACAACAGCCAGTGACTCCATTCCCACTCTGTTTCACGAAAAATGACTGATTAAACATCCCCAATCTGTTATTGAAGCAATTGTATCTGAACTCATCACCACTTTATTCCCCTAGAAGCGACCTGAGCAAGTATCTGCACTTTATTCTTGTAACAATGGCCGCTAATCCCATCCTCAATCCCTTTACTCGTTTCTTCCAGAAGCATCTTGTGACCCAATTCCTGCTTTATTCACCTAGCAATCGCCAGTGATCCCATCCTCAGTCTGTTCCCCGAGAAAGCACCTGTGAACTCATCCTCACTCTGTTTCCCAAATAATGGACTGTGATATCATTCTCACTCTGTACTACCAGAAACGGTCTCAGAACCCATTCCCACTCTGTTGTCCAGCACGAGCCAGTGACACAATCTTCGCTCTGTTCCCGTAGCACATGTCTGTGATCCCATCCCCACTCTTATGTCCTCGTAGCGGCCTCTGAACACATCTCCACAGTGTGCCCCTTGGAACATCCTCTGACTCCATCACCACACTGTTGTCCTAGCAACTGCCTATGACCTTTCATTGCTCTGTTCTCCGAGCAACTACCTGTGACCCCATCCCGACTCTTTACTCCTAGCAACAGCCTTTGAACTCATCGGCAGTTTGTTGCCTAAAGCACCTGTGCACCCATCACCAGTCTGCTTCCGTAGCAACGTCCCGTGACCCGATTCCTAACTTTACTTCCTCATAAACGCTCGTGACACAATCCCCACCTTATTCCCAAAGCAAACGCCTGAGAACACTCCACCAATCTGTGGTCCAAGCAATGGACTCTGATCCCAAAACCAATCTGTTCTCTTCGCGATAGCCTGTGAACCCATCCCTGGTCTGTTCCCCTTGCCATAGCCCGTGACAGCTTCCTCACTCTGTTTACCTAGCAACAGCCCTTGAACCCGTTCCCTCTCTCTTCTAGAACCCACCCCAACACCGTTCTCCCAGCAACGGACTGACAATCTGTCTCTACTCTCCCCAAGTAACGGTCTCTGTAGCATTCCCGACTTTATACCACTCCCAACGGCGTCCGGACCCATCCACACGCTGTTGAACTTGCAACAGACTGTGAACAGATTACGAAAGTGTTCCACGAACAAAGCCTGTCACCATATCCCAACCAGGTACTCTTTGTAACAGAATGTGAATCCATCCCCAAACTATTCCCCTTGCAACGGGTTATTACCCATACCCACTCTATTTCCCAACAAAAAGCCTGTGATCCTATTCCAACACTCTTCCCGTTCAATGGTCTGTGACCTTGTCCCTGCGCTGTTCTCGGAGCAATGACCTGTGACTTCATCCTCTATCTGTGGCCCTAGCAACGGCTATGCCCAGTCTGTTACCTTAGCCGGTGACCCAATTCCACTCTGTCGGCTGAGCAATGGCCTGTGATCCCATCTCCACTCTATTCCGTGAGCAATGGATTGTGACGCCAATACACACTGTGCTCTCTGAGCAACAACTTGTCCACTCATCACCCGAGAATGAAACACAAGCGTGAATTAAAACAGTGAGAGAGATATTGGGAGATGCAAATAGTGCCAGAGGGGGAAAGTGAAGGAAATGGGGCAGGGTGCAGATCATCAGAAGTGAAAGCAAGTATAGAGTAACTTAAACCCAACACCTGAGTTCGACGTTCGTTCCCTCCCCTTCTGTCAACCTGGACGTTGGGCCGAATCTGTTTCACCCCTTTAACTAAACCACCATCTCACTCGCTCCCTCGCACGCACCCGTCCATTTCAGTAACCTCCCCACAGACTCACCAACATCAACTTCACTCCCTGACACACTCCTGACCTTCGCCCTTATTCCCCCACACAATCCCACACCTTCACGCTCCCTCACTCACACACTTTCACACTGCCATGCGCAATCCCTCGCACATTTCACCACTGTCACGCTCACTCCCGCCACACCCCCTCACCATCACCCTCAGACCATCGCAATTGCACCCACCATCACGCTCATTTCACTGCATAAGCTGCCGCCGCAACACTCACTCCCCCCACTCTCCCAACTGTTCTGCTCACTCCCCGGCACTCTCCCCCCAGTGTCAACATCACACCCACCGTCACGCTCGCTCCTCTGCCTCCTCGACCACCGTTAATCTCACTACCTAATACACTACAAAACCATCGCGCTCACGCCTCCACAAACTCGCCCATACACTGACATGCTCATTCCCCCACATACCCTCAACCAGCATGCTGACTTTCCCACACATTGCCCCATCTATCCTGCCCACATCCCTGCACTTGCCTCATTACTCCCCCGGACACTGATCGACTGTCCTGTTAACTCTATTGCACCCTTACACACAATCACTCTCAACACTCACAAACTCTCCCACCACTCGGGACGCTAGGAGAGCATATTGAGGCTTCATTCAAAGGCCAGTGCTAGGTGAACAGCATGAGATTGGTATTGAGGCCATTGCTAAAAGTACAGTATGGGAATACTTGCGGAGTTGATTACTAGGGGAACAAAGCGGGGATTGTGTTAATGGCTGTTGACAGTTGAAAGGTGTGGTGTTGGGGTCGCAGGCTGTACCAAGGGGAACAGTGTGGGAATGGGGTAACACTCACTCCCCCACACACACCCTACCCATCATGCTCACCGTGACACACACACCACTGTCACACTTACTCCTCCCCACATACCCCACAGTAATGCTCATTCCTGACACACTCTATTCCACAGTCACAATTACTCCCCCGCACATTCCCACTCACGTTGACTCCCCCAGAAACTTCCTCACCATTACATTCAGTAACCCGTGCACAGTCTCACACACTCTCTCACATTAAAGCATACTCCCCCACCATGACGCTCACTCCCCCTCACTCTCCCCCACTGTCACCATCAATCCATCACAAACTTCTCCACCATTACGCTTTGCTGTTGTCACATTCACCGAATCAGTCATTTATCAACATATTCACCAACGTCATGTTCACTCCTGCATATACGACCAATATCAATCTCACGGTACCACAAACGTCCCAGCTGTCACGCTGATACTATCACATACTCCCCTGCCAACAAACTCACTCCTCTACACAGTCCCACACCGTCGCACTCACTACCCTATGCACTGTCCAACTATTAGACTCCGATCCCTGTGCACTCCCACGCTGTCAAACCGACTCCCCCGCATAGCCCTCCGTTATTACACTAACTCCCTCACAACATTCTCCACTGACTCGTTTGCTAACCCTCATGCAAACCCACCATCAAAATCACCATCGGGCTCACTCCCCTGCTTGCACCCCAACTGCCATGTGCCCTCCACCTCACTCTCACTCAAAATTGCACACACTCCCCTGCACACTCCCCCACCTTCACACTCACTTCCCCGCACATTTCCCCAACGTCACACTCACTTCCCCACACATTCCCCCACCGTAACAATCACTTCACCACACATTCCCCCACCATCACACCCAATTCCCCATACATCTCCCCACCGCCAAACTCACTTTCCTACACATTCCCCCACCTTCACACTCACTTCCCCACACATTCCCCCACCGTCACACTCACTTCCCCACACATTCCCCCACCGTCACACTCACTTCCCCACACATTCCCCCACCGTCACACTCACTTCCCCACACATTCCCCCACCGTCACACTCATTTCCCCACACATTCCCCCACCGTCATACTCACTTCCCCACACATTCCCCCACTATCACACTCACTTCCCCACACATTCCCCCACCGTCACACTCATTTCCCCACACATTCCCCCACCGTCACACTCACTTCCCCACACATTCCCCCACCGTCACACTCATTTCCCCACACATTCCCCTACCGTCACACTCAATCTCCTGCGCAATTCCCCGCCATTAAACTCACGCTCATGCATCGACCGCCACATCATGCAATGTCCTCCGTGCGATCACCCACAGTCACACACATGCCCCCGATCTCACTCCTGCCGTCTCTGCAGACTCCCACACCATCATTCTCACTCCTTGCATACTCCTCCCCTGTTACTTTTGCACACCCACAATCATGTCACTCCCCGTGTGCTGCCCCACCATCACGCCCACACTTCCACACTCCACAACCATCATGCTCAGTTCGCCAAACTCACATCGATTGTTATTCTCACTCTCCCACACACTCCCACGCCATCACACCCACTTTCTACACTCTACCCACCCACACTCACGCCCCCAAAGCTCGCCCATCGTTAACTTCACACTGGCACGCTTTCCCTCCATTATGCTGACTAACCATGCACTCCCGTACTGTCCAGCTCAATGCCATCCAACACTGTCACACTCACACTCCCATGCACTTCCCCACCGTCAAACTGACTCTCCCACACACTCCCACAACATCGGGCTCCTTTCCCTGCACATTCCCCCATTGAATTGCTCACTCCCCTGCACACTCCCCAACGTTTACACTCCATCACGCATCCAGCCACAGTCACACTCATTCTCCCGTGCACATCCCTGCCACCAAACACACTCCCTGAAACATCCCTCACCATGATGCTCACTGCCCACATACTGCCACTCTTAATTTCACTCTCCCACCATCATCTCCACTCCCCCTGCACTGCCTACCATCAACCTGACACCGCTGCAATCACCCCCACAACAATGCTCAGTTCCCATCAGACAACTTGACCACGATGTTCACTCTCCCACGCAGTGCACACACCGTCACATTCCCTCCCCACACTCTCTCTACCATCACACTCACTCCTGCAACCCTGCCCCATTGCCCCATTCACTCCATGGCATGCTCCCTGATGATGACACTCACTGCCCCGCACACTCCTACAGTTTCACCCTAACTTGCCCATCACCACGCTCACACCTCTGGACACCGTCCTGCTCGGTCCCTTTAACACTCCAACACCATCATGCTCACCAGCCCGCACAATCCACTACTGTCAGGGTCCCTCCCCTGCACATTCTCCCCTGTCACACGCAGTCCACAAAGCACTCCCACTTAGTCATTCTCATTTCCCTATTCATAACTACTGGCTCAGACAATCCCCTGCAGAAACCACCACCTGCACGCTCACTGTCACACACAATCCCCCAGTGTCAACTTCACGCCGCCATATATTTCCCCAACATCACGCTGACTCCTCCCTAAACTTCCACCGTATCATGCTCACTCCCAGCACACTGCGCCAAATTCACACTCATTCCTCTCACACTCCCACATTGTCTCACTCACTCCCCAACAGCCTCCCCCAACGTCAACCTCAGGACGCCACACATTTCTACACCATCACACTCACACCACCTGTCTTCAAACTCACCGGCCCACACAAATGCTACATCATCACACCCACTCCCCGCAACTCGCCCACTGTCACGCAAACACCCCGCTGTGGTTCTTACGGCTGCATACCCCACAGCTGCACCCTAATTCCAATGCCCACTGCCCTCTGTCACATTCACTGGCATGCACAGTCCCTCATCAACGCATTCACTCCCCCACGTACTTCCCCGGCATAAAACGCACTCCCTTGCGCAGTTCCAAACCGTCACACAGTCTCCTCCATGCAATGACACATAGTCATACTCATGCCTCGACCTCTCTGCTTTGTCAAACTCCCTCGTCTGCACACTCCCCACACACTCACCCCATTGTTACTTTCACTCAAACACCATCTGCCACGCTCTGTGCACTGCTGCACCAGCACGCTTACACAGCTACACTCTCTTCATCCATCGTGTTCAGTTCCCCACACACTCCTCGATCGTCATGCCCACATTCCCACAAACTCCCACACCGTCACACTCACTCAGTATACTCTACGCGCCGTCACACTCGTTCTCCCACACACTCTGCAAGTGGCAAACTCACGCCTCCACACACTTCCCCAAAGTCACTCTGACTCCCTCCCTCGCTCCCGCACTATCAAACCCACTGCCTAACACAGTCGAACATCGCCAAACACACACCAGAAACATTCTCCCACTGTAAAAATGCCTCCCACCACACACCCACGCCATCAGGTTCACTTCCCGCACACTCCCCCATTGCATTGCTCACTCCCCCGCACACTCCCCAACAGCTGGACTTACTCCATCACGCACTCCCCCAAAAGCATACTCACTCTCTCACGCACTTCCCAGTCATCACACTTACTCCCTGCACAGTCCCTCACCGTCACACAGTCTGTTCCATGCACTTACCCGTTATCAAACTCATGCATCTCATCTCTCCCTCACTGTCAAACTCCCTCCTCTGCACACTCGCTCACGATGATGGTCACTCCCTACACACACACCCACTGTTCCCTTCACTCTCCCACCATCATGCATACTCTTTGCAAACTGCTTCCACTTCACCCTCACACAGCCACAGTCTACCAACCATGATGCTCATATACCGTCACGCTCACTCACCCACGCCCTCACACACTGTGACAAATAACTCCCTACTGTCTCCCCCACCGTCTCACTCATTCCGCACCGACTGCCCCATTGTCCTGTTCACTCCTTTGCATCCTTCCCAACCATCACATTCCCACACACACACCCCACCACCACACTCACATCCCCTTCATTCTCCCCCCGTACTGCTTATACCTCACACACTCCCTGCCATGAGCACTGGCCATCGAACTCCTGCCCAGTTAATCCCCGATAAATTGCCGTTGTCCCCATACCCACTCTGTTTTCTTATTAAATTACACTGTGTCACACACAAACTGTTCGATGTGTAATCAACCGTTGTCCCATCCATACCCGTTAGCACCAGCCACATCTTGTGTTCCTACATCACACTTACCCTCGAGTAACGCGCGGTTTTCTCACACTAACTGTGTCATCTGCCAACAGAATTTGGACCAATGCACATATTGTGTTGCCAAGCAACGGCTTTCGGCCCAAGCCCCGGACGATGCTCCCTAGTAACCGTCTTCAGCTCCAAACTCTCCCTCTGTTCCCCAAAGAACGACCTAAGTCTCAACAAACCAATATGTTCCCCGCGCAACATACTAAAGCTCAGCACCCTCCTCTGTTACCTGACCAACAGCCTGAAGCTCCACACTCCCCCTCTCTTTCACGAGCAAAGGCGTGAAGCTGCACCATTCTCCTCTGTTCGCCTAACACCGGCCTGAAGCTCCACACACCCCTCTTTTACATCAGAATTTTAAGATGAGACGTGATTCAAAGAAGAGATGTTTGGAAAGAGGGAAATTGGGATTTAGAGATTCAAGCCAGAGAGGGAGTGAAGGATAATAAGGACTGGAATGGTCCTGAAATGGAATGTGGAAATTGAAAGGGCAAGAGAGAATAAAAGATAGAGTGAGAGGGGCAGTGTGAGAATGGGAGGGAGATGTGGAGGAAGCAGGACAAAGGGGCGGAGATGACTTCAGCCTCAGGACAGGGCAGAGTTGGAAACTTCGAGGTTAAAGCTAGGGCAGAGTAACGGAAACCCAACTGCTATTCTCCACCGCGGTGCTTTCCCCTCTCCTGAAGACCAGGACCTGGGTCTGCATCTGTCACTCTCCAGTTCCGTTTCATCAACACAAAGAGAAACAACAAAAAATTTCACTCGGCTATTTGGCACATTTTAATGAACATTTTTATTCTTTACAAACTGAAATGACAGATGCAGACACTGGGATGGTGCCTTTTCTACTGACCTTTGAATTGAGAGAAACATTAAAACGTGTCCTTGTGTGATAAGACTGGACATACAAGCACTATCCTCAGTCAGTTGTCATAGCGACAGGTTGTTCCATCGCTGAAGCACTGAACTGAAATGAGAAAACCCCGGATGGATACATTAATGAGGGAATTTAATTGATTTTTGACTTTGGGTAAAGGGATATTTCAGCACATTCTTCATTTGTTGCCTGAACTTATTCTGGGTCACGGCATAAATTGCGGTATTTGTGCAGCAACTGAGGAGCTGCAGCATGAAGCCGAATTCCCGAACAACGGGATGGATATATACATGGGAATCCGCAATAAACCGCATCCGGTACCATATAGAAAAGACCATTAACATTGACCATAACAGGATGAAATTGGCCGAGATCACAAACAGTAAAATGATGGATTTTTTTCGGTTTCTCATTTCTGTGTCACATTGAGCGTCCCCTTTAGTGTGAGCTCGGAGCCTCCTGCGGGCTCTGCTGGTCACTAAAATATGTCTGACGGTGAAAACATTGAGCAACAGAATCAAGAAAAAAGGGAGAGCTGGAGTTAAAATGTTGTGGAGGAACTCTATTGTGCCCCACACACTGGAGTATACAACATCATCTGTTATATCACAAAACCAGGGGACGTTCCTCAGTGTGTACCAAGCTGAGAGCATAAAATACCAGGAAATGTTCTTTAAACAGCTCAGCACAGTCATTGCTCCCAGAACCACAGCCGCCGTTTTCTCACTGCAATATTTACTTTTCAGGTTCTGGCAACAAATAGCCACACACCGATCAAAGGTGAAACTGACGGTGAACCAGACAGAGCAGTCAGTAGCTGCATAGAGCAGGACGGCGTGGATATTACACACGGGGATGGAGTCCTTCAGGAAATAAAGCTGTTCCCGATAAACAATGGGAATGTGTCTCAATATCAGGTCGAAGATAATGACCAGTAGATCAGCTACTGCCATGGCCCCGAGGTAACGTCTGATACATGGAGACAAACCACAATCTTTATAAAGCAAGACGTAGACCGTCACTATGTTTACTGTGAGGAAGGAAAAGAAACAAATTATACATCAGCCCGGAGGAAAATTTAACAGTTTTATTGAGGAACCAGTGACATTTTTAAATGTGTCAATTTATTCAGAGATTTGTTAAATTAATTGCAGCCTAAATAACAAATGGGAAAGTCTGAATTATTAACAAAATGCCTCATAAAACAAAAGAATCCCCCCTTTCGCAAACAGACACATCCATCATAACCAATGAGTTTCCGAACGTTGTCACTCGAGAGCAGCCACACATGACTTCTTTACAGGTCGTAATATTGAGGCTGAAAACGTTGCTGTTCTGAACGAATCTCTACCAGTTCCTTGAAAAGAAAATGGGTAGGAACTTTCTGTCTTTTGTCTTAAATAGTGGTCAATAATCTGTAGTGAAGAAATGCAAATGCAGGGAAAGTGTGTGAGAGAGAGAGTGTGTGTGTGTGTGGGGTGTGAGTGTGTGTGAGAGAGAGTGTGTGTGAGTGTGAGAGAGTGTGAGTGTGTGACTGTGCGTGAGTTAGAGTGTGTGTGAGAGTGTGTGTGTGTGAGTGTGTGTGAGTGTATGTGTGAGAGTGTGTGTGTGTCTGTATGTGTGTGTGTGGGTGCGTGTGTGTCTGAGAGAGAGAGATTGTGTGTACACGCCCGTACACTCGGGCTGTTTGAATGTGAAAATCATTACTTGAGAGAATACATATCCATTAGAACTTTGGGTAATCGACAGAGAGAGACCAAGGGACGTTACACGGATAGAAGTGATAAAGTGCTTGAGAATATTTAACTCAAGGCACTGCCAAGCTCAATAGCAATATTGAGCAGTGTATACACGAAACACAAGTGGATGTGATTTTGGTGTCAACTCGAATTAGATTTGCTTCTGCACCTTAGTAACCGGCAGTGACAGCAGCAGATTATTGGCAACATGAAGATCGTTGTTCTTGTATTGCTCAAGGTTGAAGGAGCAGATGGGATGAATCAATGACATATATTCTGGAGGGCTGACTAATTAAATGGTCAGGGCATGGTGTCAGGGATCCGGTCATGGTCAATGGGATCAACACAGTTGTGACTCGTCTGCTTCAGTCTCAGATTTAGATCAGGAATTGGATGCAATTAGAGGAAGGGAATCGTATTTGTAAACAGAACAGAGGACAGTGACCTCCATGCTCCGAATGTTAAAACAACAAAGGCAGTGAGACACTGAATCGTAGTCCGTAGCTGAAGCTGAATAGCTCAACATAGTGATCCATGAGCAATACAACCAGAAGCAAGGATGGAGACCGTAATTGATCAGGTTCTCTAATGCATTTAGTAGTGATCTGTAGAGTGACTACCTGGATTCAGTGTCTCAACAACAACAGTAATACTGGCAATAAGCGTCGACTACATGAAATAACGGTAATACAGTCATAAAAGATTTATAGAAATAATATTTGCACATTGAGACTTACCAGGGACACCAACCATAGCCAGGATAGGATAGTAAAAATATTGAATAAGGAGAAGAGCATAATAGATTCGCGATGATAATCCCAACCAATATTTTTTAGTCAGAACCCAAAAATAAATGGATAAACTCTTGTCCATTGTTGAAACATTCCAGTTTAATGTTCTCAGATTCTGATACATTGCTGGACCATTCCAGTGAAATTTCTCAGACTCTGACCACTCCTCCCCTTCTCTCTGAAGCTGCTGATCCCTGTGAGTGCTGTCAGTGATCCTCCTGCTCATGCTACTGAATTCCACATTCAATGGGTCCCGTTCATCAATTAAAGATAGAATCACTCCACTGGGATAATTAGAATCTATGGAGACTGTCTGAATCACGGTCACCGAACAAAACAGGTTAAGTTAACTCATTCCTTACATCACTTTTCATGTTACAATAAAAGGAAACATTTTCGTTGTGTGGATGGAAGGTATGAGGTTTCCTGTGGGATGGACCAATAAATCTGTCAATCTTCTTATTTTCCTTGTATTTGAGCGTATTGCCACAGCACTTCAGGATTGCATATCTTATACACCATTTAAAAAGTGACACAGGGATATAATAACAGACTAACTGCATAAAATATCCGGTGGGGAATTTTCTAGATACCTTATCCAGAGGCACTTTACTTATTGCCAAGTGACTTTGGGTGAGGATACTTTTCATTTTAAAAGCCCTGTTATGAAATCCTTTAATAACCTTGACACATAACATTGGGACTGCTGCTCAGAAAGAGGAGATATCAATTCTGTCCCTTTTTGTCTGTTACAGAGGGACAGGAGCAGGCCATTCGGTGCACATTGGAGCATTACTGCATGAAGTGCTAAAAGCTGTGATGTTTGCACATTTTGCAAAGAGAATCATTCTAAACACAGAGAAGTGTTCCTGCTGCTGTACGAGTTGTTATTGACACAACTGGAGTACTCTGCTTCTGTTTTTGCAATTGAGGAGGGAGGGATCTCCATCAGATGCAGTTTAATGGCTGCCCATAATCCACGCGATGGTATATTATGTAATATCATGGACATTTAAGAGATGGACAAGACGAGGCGATTCATCCTCTCATGTTACAGAGAGATAAGAGGAGGCCATTCAGTCTCGCGAGCCTATTACAGAGGGACAGGGGGATTTCACTTAAACTTTCAAGTCTGTTTCACAGTAACCATTAGATTCAAAATAATTATGGAAAAGTATAGACTTGATGAAATGTTAATGTTTTAATTTAGATAAAGGGCAATTTTGAAAGTGTTAGGCAAGTTCTTTTAAAGGCTCATTGAGAAATGCAATTCACAGTTAAAGGGGTGTTTGGAAAATGGAAGACCTTCAAACATTGGAGTCAGACAGTCCTGAGGCAATCTGTTCCAATTAGTGAGACGGACAAGGATGGTAGGTGCAGGAAGTGCGGGATGACTAGTGAGATTGATGCTCTGGTCAAGAAAATTGAGGAGGAATCTATTTAGGTAAACAGAGCTGGGATCGAGGGAATCCCTAGATGAGTACAAGAGTAAGAGTAGTAGAGTCAAGAGGGAAATCAGGGCGGAAAAACAGGAGACATAACATGGCTTTGGAAATAGGGTTAACTAGAGAGTGAAGAAATGCCACGGATTCATTAAAAGCGAGAAGACTAACTAGGGAGAGAAAAAGACCCTTGTCGATTTGTGGAACCGTAGGAGGTGGGTAAGATACTAAGGGAGCATTTGTTCTCAGCATTCACTGTGGAGTAGGCTACAAGAGTGAGAGACTTTGGAAAAATATATAGTGATATCGTGAAAACTTTCAAAATTACAAGAAGTGCTTGGCGTCTTGAAATGCATAAATGTGAATAAATCACTAGGTTCTGATGAGTTGTATCCCAGAATTTTGTGGGAAGCTGGGGAAGTGATCGCTAAGCGCTTTGCTGATACGTTTGTGTCATCAATTGCCACGGGTGAAATGCCAAAAAGACTGGAGAATAGCTAAAGTACTGACACTTTTTAAAAATAAATATATGGTAAAACGAGACAACTACGGACCAGTGAACCCGACATCAATTATGACTCAGTTGTTGGAGGGTGTTCTGCAGGAAAGGATTTATATGTGTTCGGAAAGGCAACGGTTGAAGAGAGTTTGTGCTTGTCTCATTAATTTGACTGAGATCTGGAAGTCAAGAAGGAGATTGATGAAGGCAGAGCAGTGGATGTTATCTTTGTGGAATTCAGTAAGGCATTCGACAAGGTTCAACATAGTAGACTGGTTAGCAAGCTTAGATCGTCTGCAATCCAGGGAGAACTGAGTATTTGGATATGAAACTAGCTCGAAGGTAGGGGAGACAGAGTGACCCTTGAGGTTTATTTATCGGATTTGAGGCCTGTGACTAGTGGTGTTCCACAAGAATCAGAGCTATATCCACTAATTTGTTCCATTCATGCAAATAATTCGGATTTGAAAATACAAGGTACAGCTAGAAAGTTTGCCGACAATTGTAATATTGATCGTCTAGTTGACAGTGAAAATGGTTATCTCAGAATAATATGGGACTTTGATTAGAAAGGCTGAGGATTGGCAAATGGAATTTATTTTAGATAGATGAGCCATGTTGCATTTTGGGAAAGAATATCAGGACAAGGCATATCGGTAGGATTCTGCCGAGTGTTGCCAAATAAAGAGATGTTCATAGAAATTATAGAGTGCCTACGGTGTGGAAACAGACTATTTGGCGCCTCGAGTCTACACCGAACCTCCGGAGAGCATGCCACTAGACATACCCCGACGCTATCGTTGTGACTCTCCATTCCTATAGCTCATTCACCTAAACGACACATTCCTGGGCATAATAGTTACTGTTGCATGACCAATCCACCTAACCTGCACATATTTGGACTGCGGCAGGAAACCAGAGCATCCAGCAGAAACCGATGCAGACACGGGGAGAATGTGAAAACATCGCACAGAGAGTCTTGCAAGGGAGTAATGAAGAAGATCCCTGGTGCTGTGAGGCAGCAATGCTAACCATTGAGCCAACATGTTGCCTTATGTTGCAGGTTCAAAGCTCCTTGAAAGTGCCGTTAAAGCTAATCAGGGTTGAGAAGAAGGCGTTTTTTAGCACTTGTCTTTATTGGCAAAGCGTTTGGATGGCATATTGCTGCTGTACAGGATATTTGTTCAGCCACTACTGTAATACAGCCTTTATGACAGCCATTATGTGGTCTTATCTGGTCTCCCTGCTACAGGACAGATTTTGTTAAACTTGGAATGATGCACAACAGCTTTACAAGTATGGTGCTGGTGTTGGTTAGGGATGGGATGCAGTTGCATGGAGAGTTTAAATACGCTGGGGCTGGGGCTGGGGCTGGGGCTGGGGCTGGGGATGGAACGGTGACGAAGCGGAATAACATTATGCAGGTTTACAGGGTGGATTCCGATGCTCCAGGATGAGCAACATCAAAGGCCAGGCAAGTATACAAGGCAGTTATTCACGTTTCAAATGGTAAATGACTTTATTGACAACAAGATGTCAAACTATGTCAGACTGAAGATTGGAACTGTCCAGAGGTGACAGAATTTGTAGGTTGTAATCACGGGAGTAACAAAAATAAATAAAAGCATTACCAGTTGAGCTGAAATTATTAGTTATAACACATGCTTAATCCACCTCACAGAACCAGCCTAGACACCATGAAATACCTGTGCAGCACGGAGCAACGAGCAGACCAGGCTAGTGCACCACTCAAGACAACTGACAATCTATCCAGAAAGCACTGATCTACAATTTTATAATGAAAAGATGTCTAACCAGCGTTTGGCTCGGTATACACCTACACAGTCATGGCTTGATAACACTGTGTCAGATCGCTGCCCAGCGTGGGGAAACTTGCAGGCAATGCTGGAACTAACAGGAAGTGCAACTCTCATCTATTTCCAGCTCCATACCTCCACTGTTGCATGAAAGGGGGTGCTATGGCTTTGAAAATCACTGCCAGAGAAAGATGGCGGGGGAATCCGTTTACATGCAAACCAATAGCCAGAGATGTAGGAAACTTAGGTATAGTTTCATGGAAGAATATGTTCACACGTTTCAATACTGATACGAAGGCGTTTCAATTTCATCCTGCAACATGAGTCAGTGTTTCTAGGACTGCTGGGTGTGCGCGATATTGATATGAGTTAAGATGGTGGGCCTGTAGGATGAGCATTTGTTTGCAGCTTTATAACTAGGAGTGGGGCTGGCAGAGTATTTGACTCACTGGGCAGAATCCAACAATAATTTGTCTCAGTGTCATTTTCATTGAGTGTGACAGATATATCAGTTGCAAGAGGCCGAACTAGTTTCCTGGTGCCATTTTATCGAAGGTACCTCATTAATTACGTACCCAACACCATGATGTCTCCCTCTCATTCAAATCCATCTCGAATCTCGCACCCATCACCATCGCCCAGATGCCCCGGTAAATTCCACGATCGCTGTAATTGGTGCCATTCTTAAAAGGGCAATAGATAAATAGTTGAGCTTTCTCACCTCGGAGCTGCTCTTCACAGTTTACCCCGAGCATGGCAGTTAATGGGCAAATTCACCACGTTTTGTCGACGGGTCACAGAGCTGCTGCTGCATGGGCTAGTACAGAGGGCGACAATCTTCTTCCTAGAGGAGGCCACATGATCATACCCGCGGAGCATGGTCTGAACTCACCACCCAACTCAGTACAGTATCTGAGCTCAGAACAAAATGTGCAAAAATACAGGGGAAGCATCAATAACCTTCCCTGCTCTGCCAGGATAAGTGTCGCCATATTCTCTTTGCTTCCCAAAATTCAATGTATATTTATTATAGCATCGATTTCAGAACGCAGCTCATCCTCCACTACTGTCACCAATTCATGCAGCACCTTCCCCATCTGTCTCATCACCACTGCACCCCCACAATAATTCACTGCATGGATACAACACTGTGGACTGACTCAATCTCTACACCTCACCATTTTCTCCCTACGTACAGAAGCGCTAACCGCAAGGACACACACCTCGAACCTCCCTCTCTTCCTTCCTCCCATTCCAAAAGAAACAACCTGTAATAAGACAGAAAGGGCCAAGCCATGTGGTAGAATGCCCGATAACCGTTCTCTCACCTCATACGACCATCTTGTTGGCAGGACTGTCACGTGCTGGGACAACTGGGAGATTCTGAAGCATCTGCGTTCTTCAAATCAAGTAAGGAACAATGTCCAGTGAAGGGTAAGTCTTACTTAAAGCCACTGTCAGTTCTGTTTCCACCTGGTGCAACTGAGAAGCCGTGTCCATGGTGCAATGACCCCATATTTGTTGAGCTGGTGCAAATGGAATCCCCATGGTCTTATGGGCATGAGGCTGGGCTCACAACACACCATCTCATCCAGCTCTCCGAAGGGAAGCACGGTGGTTCCCTCTGACACTTCCTTCTAAAAACAGCGGATACTGAAACTAATGGTGATATTTACTGCTCTCCCACTTGTCCTGAAATCTTCAGCAATCTGCGCTCACTTACACCCTTCACCTTTTTCTCCTTCACCCACTTCATAACTGTGCAGCCTGTTTATATTGTCTTTCAATGCTCTTCCTGACAAAGTGCATCACCTAATACTGCTCTGCATTGATCCCTATCTGTCACATGCCTAAACACTGCACGAAATTGTCGCTGTACAATTGGGATTTCACATTATCACCCACAAGCTGCCGAGTTCTTCCAGTTCATTTTAAATCTACAAATCACACTCCAGACAGAACAGCTGCAATACTGATACTCTCACGTGTGTGAGGAAGTGAAGTTTGAAACTCTTCCCACGGAGTGACTGAAAGATTGACACACGACCCACTGAGCCAGTCAAATATTGACACGCTACCAACTGAGCAACAAGAGTACTATAACTCAGGAGGAAGTGTTAGTTAAATACTGACAAATGCCCTGTGGGAAAAGTGAAATACTGACAGATTCCACATGTTGGTGTTACTTCCATCGTATTAATGTGTCTATTGGGGTGTCTGTATTGTGATCTGTGTATATCTCTGTGTATTTATGTGTGCTACATGTTCAGGCAGTATAGAACATAGAACATAGAACAATACAGCACAGAACAGGCCCTTCGGCCCACGATGTTGTGCCGAACTTCTAACCTAGATTAAGCACCCATCCATGTACCTATCCAAATGCCGCTTAAAGGTCGCCAATGATTCTGACTCTACCACTCCCTCGGGCAGCGCATTCCATGCCCCCACCACTCTCTGGGTAAAGAACCCACCCCTGACATCTCCCCTATACCTTCCACCCTTCACCTTAAATTTATGTCCCTTTGTAACACTCTGTTGTACCCGGGGAAAAAGTTTCTGACTGTCTACTCTATCTATTCCTCTGATCATCTTATAAACCTCTATCAAGTCACCCCTCATCCTTCGCCGTTCCAACGAGAAAAGGCCGAGAACTCTCAACCTATCCTCGTACGACCTACTCTCCATTCCAGGCAACATCCTGGTAAATCTTCTCTGCACCCTCTCCAAAGCTTCCACATCTTTCCTAAAGTGAGGCGACCAGAACTGCACACAGTACTCCAAATGTGGCCTAACCAAAGTCCTGTACAGCTGCAACATCACCTCACGACTCTTGAATTCAATCCCTCTGCTAATGAACGATAATACTCCATAGGCCTTCTTACAAACTCTATCCACCTGAGTGGCAACCTTCAAAGATCTATGTACATAGACCCCAAGATCCCTCTGTTCCTCCACCTGACCAAGAACCCTACCACTAACCCTGTATTCCGCATTCTTATTTGTTCTTCCAAAATCGACAACCTCACACTTGGCAGGGTTGAACTCCATCTGCCACTCCTCAGCCCAGCTCTGCATCATATCTAAGTCCCTCTGCAGCCGACAACAGCCCTCCTCACTGTCCACAACTCCACCTATCTTTGTATCATCTGCAAATTTACTGACCCACCCTTCGACTCCCTCCTCTAAGTCATTAATAAAAATTACAAACAGCAGAGGACCCAGAACTGATCCCTGCGGAACTCCACTTGTAACTGGACTCCATGCTGAATATTTACCATCTACCACCACTCTCTGACTTCGACCGGTTAGCCAGTTTTCTATCCAATTGGCCAAATTTCCCTCGATCCCATGCCTCCTGACTTTCCGCATAAGCCTACCATGGGGAACCTTATCAAATGCCTTACTAAAATCCATGTACACTACATCCACTGCTCTACCCTCATCCACATGCTTGGTCACCTCCTCGAAGAATTCAATAAGACTTGTAAGGCAAGACCTACCCTTCACAAATCTGCTATCTTTTATGTGATCTTGCACAGGCAGCGGCGGGGGGAGAAAAAAGGCAATTGGACTCATTCACAGAAAGGAAGAGGGTGAGGGCAGCACCCACAGCACCAACCATACTGACAGCACCATCAACACACACACAGGCACACACACGCACGCACACACACACACACACACACACACACACATACACACACACACACACACACACACACACAAATACACACACACACACGCCTGATTCCAATTACACTGAGAACTCTCAGAGTGGAACATGCTCACGTTAAATAATATCCATGCTCCCTCTGCAATGTGGAAGTGATTTGTCTTTGGGTAGTACGCATAGAGTAGTAAGGGTATGGAATGCTTTGCCTGCAACGGTAGTAGATTCGCCAATTTTAAGTTAATTTAAGTCGTCATTGGTCAGGCAAATGGACGTACATGGAATAGTGTAGTTTCGATGGGCTTCAGATTGGTATGATGTGTCAGCGCAACATCAAGGGCCAAAGGGCCTGTACTGCGCTGTAAATTTTCCATGTTCTATGTTCTATGTTCTACTCCTGATAAACAGTGCTCACAGTAACAAGTATTGGATTAGTGGTGCTGGAAGAGCACATCAGTTCAGGCAGCATCCAACGAGCAGCGAAATCGACGTTTCGGGCAAAAGCCATTCATTAGGAATAAACGCAGTGAGGCTGAAGCGTGGAGAGATAAGTTAGAGGAGGGTGGTGTCCATTCCAATTATATTCAGGACCCTCAATCTGAGTCATTTTGTTAGGAGTTAAGATGAATTTGATGGCAATTTCTGGAATGTGCAATGCTTACGAACTTACTCCTACAAGTGATCTTGCATGTGCAAAGGAATTGCAAAGTCCTGAAATAGGCCAGGGGGTGCAATTGCATCACGTTAAACAAAAGAGGAACAGAGGGGGAGGAAGGGCGGGTGGTTTTGAATCTTATTTCGTTGATTTACCCCCAAACCAAAACAATTCCTATTGCACAGAGTTGTAGATAGAGAATTTCCCAAAGCTGTTCCATAAAACTTGGTTTGGCTTCCAGAATGAATTTCAGTCCATGACGGATGGAAATTGGGCAAAGAAAAATCATTACATGGAAAGGAAAAGGCAGATATTAGTGAAGATCATTAGGATAACGTACCACAGTATTAAAAGAACCCTATGGTGGGGGCAAAGAATTTAAACATCTCCGGTGTTTCCATTATAATAAAATGGGCAACCCAAAATTAAAACGTTGGTGGTCTAGATGAAAGTCTGATGTATGAAAGCCGGACAAGCCTGGAAGTTATGTTGTACTAGGATAAAAAAGCACAGGAGAAGTTAGACAACTGCCTCGGAGTGTTCAATCCAATCAGAAGTTGATAATGGAGGAAGTACTAGATCTGCTTAGAAATATGCATGCTAGGGTGAGGTTTATTCACATAGGCCAGGAGCAGGAGGCAAAGAGGTCACAATATTAAGGGATACAAGATCCTCTGAGTCTGTAATGCTGAAGGACGATGACGAATGCACTACTCAGTAACTAGTGCCAATACCTGTTACTGGTAACAGGTAAGACAAAAAGTGCTCATCGAAGAGTTGAGAATTTGCGTTCGGAGTACAAGGCAAACGCTCAACTCCAGGAACACAAATGGCTGCTAATGCTATAGCTGATTCAAAGGTCGGTGTGTTGCCTACTCTGCCTGAAAAGCCAGTGTAGACGAAAGGAACCAAAGAAATGAAGAATCTTCATCCGGGAGTTTTCCAAGATCGTGTGATCACAAGATCACAGTGACACAAGCGGAAGCAGGGGAGATCAAAAGGCACAAATAAGGAAGCTGACAAAGTGGTATCCCAGACCTTCTTCCATCAGATAAGTGGAGCAAAGAAGGAGTAAATAGGTCAGCATTCCATTATCTTTAGCCCTATTAAGCTGATATAATTGCAGCAGGAAGATAGAGTTATAGAGTCATAGAGATGTACAGCATGGAAACAGACCCTTCGGTCCAACACGTTCATGCCGAACCAGATATCCCAACTCAATCTAGTCCTACCCGCCAGCAGCTGGCCCATATATTTTCCAAACCCTTCCTATTCATATACTCATCCAAATGCCTCTTAAATGTTGCAATTGTACCAGCCTCCACCACATCCTCTTGCAGCTCATTGCATACACATACCACCCTCTGTGTGAAAGAGTTGCCCCTGAGGTCTCTTTTATATATTTCCCCTCGCACCCTAAAACTATGGCCTCTAGTTCTGGACTCCCCAACACCAGGGAAAAGACTTTGCCTATTTACCCTATCCATGCCCCTCATAATTTTGTTAACCTCTATAATGTCACCCCTCAGCCTCCGACGCTCCAGGGAAAACAGCCCCAGCCTGTTCAGCCTCTCCCTGTAGCTCAGATCCTCCAACCCTGGCAACATCCTTGTAAATCTTTTCTGAACCCTTTCAATTTCATAACATCTTTCCGATAGGAAGGAGACCAGAATAGCACGCAATATTCCAACAGTGGCCTAACCTATGTCCTGTACAGCTGCAACATGACCTCCCAACTTCTGTACTCAGTTCTCTGACCAATAAATGAAAGCAGGCCAAACGCCTTACTCACTATCCTATCTACCACTTTCAAGCAGCTATGAACCTGCACTCCAAGGTCTCTTTGTTCAGCAACACTCCCTAGAACCTTACCATTAAGTGCATAAGTCCTGCTAAGGTTTGCTTTCCAAAAATGCAGCACCTCTCATTTATCTAAATTAAACTCCATCTGCTACTCCTTAGCCCATTGGCCCATCTCGTCCAGATCATGTTGTAATATAAGGTAACCCTCTTCGCTGTCCACTACACCTCAAATTTTGGTGTCATCTGCAAATTTACCAACTGTACCTCTTATGCTCGCATACAAATCATTTAAGTAAATGACAAAAAGTAGATGCCTCAGCACCGATTCTTGTGGCACTCCACTGGTCATAGGCCTCCAGTCTGAAAAACACCCTTCCACCACCACCCTCTGTCTTCTACCTTTGAGCCAGTTCTGTATCCAAGTGGCTCGTTCTCCCTGTATTCCATAAGTTCTAACCTTGCTAATCAGTCTCCCATGGGGAACCTTGTCGAACGCCTTCCCGAAGTCCATACAGATCACATCTACTGCTCTGCCCTCATCAATCTTCTTTGTTACTTCTTCAAAAAACTCAATCAAGTTTGTGAGACATGATTTCCCATACACAAATCGATGTTGACTATCACGAATCAGTCCTTGCCTTTCCAAATACATTTATATCCTGTCCCTCAGGATTCCCAACAACTTGCCCATCACTGAGTTCAGGCTCATTGGTCTATAGTTCTCTGGCTTGTCCTTACCACCCTTCTTAAACAGTGGCACCACGTCTGCCAACCTGCAGACTTCCGGTACCTCACCTGTGGCTATCGATGGTACAAATATCTGAGCAAGAGTCCCAGCAATCACTTCTCTAGCTTCCCACAGAGTTCTCGGGTACACCCGATCAGGTCCTAAGGATTTATCCACCTTTAACCGTTTCAAGACATGCAGCACTTCCTCCTCTGTAATCTGGTCATTTTGCAAGATATCACCATCTATGTCCCTACTGGCTATATCTTCCATATCCCTTTCCATCGTAAATACTGTTGCAAAATATTCATAGAGGAGTTAAACCAGTTATATCAAAATGCATATACAGAGAAAGAAAGTGTTTGCCTTCCTGTGTGTTATTCCTTAGAATGGAGGTGCCACAGAATGGATTGTAAAAGAATGACTTTTTTTTAACTCCATACGGACAACGAATCGAGATCCAGTCAGATCAAGATCAAACTTCTAAACTATTCAAGGAGGTTGTGGATGACTTGGGAAATAAAGCAACTCAAATCTACTGTATACCATCTGGGATCGCGGGAAGCGCAAGAAAGATGCAATCAAACAGTAAATACCATTTTAGGAGCTTATGGTCAGGATTATCTGATGGTTCTGATGAGAGAATTCCGTTTGTATCATTTGTCATCAGAAGCGCACCAAAAGAATCGACCAAATTCAGTCCGTTTGAATTAATGTTTGAGCATGAATTAAGAGTACCGTTAAAATTGACTAATAAGAAATTAATGTCAGGATGCAGAGACCACCCATGTGGACTATTTATCAATTCTTAGATATCACTCAAATAGAGTTGGAGAGTTGGCTAGACAGCATTTCAAAGAATCACAGCATACAATGAGAGAGGACACGGATACGAAATCGCAAATTCGCAATTTTGGAATCTGGGATAAGGTATTGGTGTTTCTTCCAGGAACAAGTGTGGTTATACAAACAAGGTTTAGTGAACCATATCAAATTGAGAAGAAATTGAGTGATATGAACTACTTGATAAGGACTCCAGACACGAAGGAATCTCGCAGGCTGTGTCGTGTGAATATGCCCAATAAGTATTTTGACAGGGAATGAATGTAAGAGGAAAAGGTATTAAAGACGACAACACAGAAGGAAGAATCAATTCAGAGGATTCTGAATTGGACCGTCTTCGAATCACATTGGACAACCAGGACGTTGTCAAAAATTGGGATAAAGAGTGAGTTACCTTCCACAGGAAAATCGAAATGACCTGAAAGAATTGCAACAACCACATGGGGAGATACAATTGGGAGGTTCTAACCTAAATGTGCATGACGAAGGTAAAGGAGATGCTGTTCCGATTAATCACCATCCTTATAGGCATAACTCTCTGAAGTTGGCACAGGTTCAGGCGGACACAGAGCCCATAATCCAAATGGCATAATCGAAGTAGGTTACAGAGGCTGGACCACACCCATACTCATGGTAACAAAGCCAGAAGGAACCCAACGATTATGTGTGAACTATCGCAAAGTCAAAGCCATTAAAACGACTGATGCACATCCAATTCCAATGCTGGAGGTCTGTTTCCAAACCGTGGGACACGCAAATCATTTTTCTATGTTGGACTTGCTCAGAGGCGACTGACAAGTAAGAGACAGCAAATTTTGGTTTTCCATCGACAAATGGACTGTATAAGTTCAAAGTCATGCCATTTAGTATTAAAAACGATCCAGCCACATTTCAGAGACTGGCTAATACGTTCATTGCCGGATTTCCCAACTGTGTATTGATATTCTGGTGAATGTTGCTCACTCATGGAAGGAATATTTACAGCATTGACCGGACTTGTTTGATCGACTTCGGAAGACAGATTTGGTGCTAAATGTGGCTAAAAGTGAAATTGCCATTTCCTAAGTCACCTTCCTCGGCCATGTTAATGAGCATGGACAAATGGCCCCACGAGATGCAAAAACGAAAGAAATTTTGTAATTTCCCCATCTGACAACAAAGAAAAACGCAGTTCTATCGTTCTTGGGATTGAATGGATTTTAACAAAATTTTTCAGTGTGGCTGCTCCACTGACTGAATTGTTAAAAAAAGGGCAAGAAGTCTCAGTGAATAGCGGACTGTCAAAGGGCAATTGACAACATAAAGACAGTTATAACCACTGCACCTCTATTAGCCACAGCCGATTACATGAAGTCTTTCAAGGTGGCTAAGATGCCAAAGATGAGGGTATCGGCGGGGTGATTCTGCAGGAGGATGACGAAGAGACAGAAAGGCCCATCGGTTATTTTTTGAAGGAACTTGAACGTTCATCAACAAAGCGTCTTAAACGTTGGAGAAAGACTCTCAGCTTGGTGTTGGCCGAACAACATTTCAATTGTGTATTGCCGGCAATGCATCAGATATAATCCTGTACACTGATCACAACCCATTGACGTTTGGGGAAAATTTTAAGGACAAAAATACCAGGCTGTTTAAATGGAACTTTTTGGTGCAGTCATTCAATGTGACAAGTGTGCATGTGGCATGTCGCTCAAATATAAGTGCCGATGCATTGTCGGGAGTTGAATGAGGTACAGAAGCGTTTCGGAAGGATTTTAAAATTCCTAAGTAGCGACATTTTTACACTGTGTGATGTGTTTGGAATAATCTGGCACAAGAAGTGGAGGAGGCTGGTACAATTACAACATTTAAAAGGCATCTATTTATGTATATTAATTAGAAGGATTGGGACCAATATTTCCAAACACTGGTAAACGAAACTAGATTAAATTAGAATATCCGTTTGACAAGGACGATTGAATCAAAGGGTCTTTCCCGTGCTGTACCACTCTGAGATCCATTGATCAAATCTCTTTGCAATCTTATATAAGCTTCTTGACTCTCCACTACATAACCAACGTTGGTGTCATGCATAATCTTGCTAACGATGCCTTCGATAATTCTTATCTAATTCATTGATATAAAAGACAACCAAAACTGGATCCACCACCAAAGCCTCTGGAATACCACTGGTTACAGTACTCCAGTCCAAAAGACAACCCTCTGTCTACTGCTATTACCAGAAACACACACAGACACACACACAGAGACAGAGACACACACACACACACACACAGACAGAGACACACACACACACACACACACACACGCACACACACACGACTTGGAGACACTTAAACACGATTCTGTGTTGAAGAATGAGATCGACAATTTCTACTTGGTAAGGGTTCTAAGGTAAGAGCGAGAATGCTAGAAAATTGTGTAAAAAGATATCTTCCATGTCTGATCAGCAGGGTCGATGGGCCAATTGGCCTAATTCTGCTCCAATTCCTTATGATTTTTGAAAATGTATTTGAAAAGTCCTTCTCAGAAAGCAGTGGACGCTGTGTTTGATAAATACTTCATGTGGGATAGGTCTGAGGGCTGAATGGGCTAAGGCTCTTCTTAGTTTTTGTGCCGAAATACCTGAAAAAAGAGACTTGCTATGTCGTGAATGCACTTTAGACTTAAGAGATTCGCTTTTTACGATTGAGATAAGGACACCCCTTTGTCCGTCTGGTTGGGTTGTACTTTGGGCTCTCATTCCCCGGGAACTGTAAAGATTGGGTCATGATACCATGGAATCCGTACAGTGTAGAAACAGTCCATTCGGCCCATTGAATCTACACCGACCTTCCGAAGAGCATCCCATCCAGTCTCACCTCCGACTCTATCCACGGAAGCCTACATTTCTATTTAGATTACATTAGATTACAGTTTGGAAACAGGCCCTTCTGTCCAACAAGTCTACACCGACCCGCCGAAGTGCAACCAACCCATAGCCCTACATTTACCCCTTACCTAACACTCCGAGCAATTTAGCATGACCAATTCACCTGACCTGCACATCTTTGGACTGTGGGAGGAAAGCAGAGCACCCAGAGGAAACCCACGCAGATACAGGGAGAACGTGCAAACTCCACACAAACTGAACCCGGGTCTGAGGCGCTGTGAGGCAGCAGTGCTAACCACTGTGCCACCGTGCCGCCCATTTCCCATGACTAATCTAGCTAGCCGACACATCCCTGGACGCAATGGGAAATCTCCCATGGACAATCCATCTAACCTGCTCAACTTTGGACTGTGAGAGGAAATCCATGCAGACAAGGAGAAAATGTGCAAAATCCATACAGTCAGCCAAGGCTTCAATGAAACACGGGTCCCTGGCAGGATGAGGCAACAGTGCTAACCACTTACCCACTGTCCATTGAAGCTATTCGAGGATGAGCTCGAGGGGTGCTGTTTGATGAGCAAAGGAATCAGTGTTTCTTGGGAATCGACAGAAAAGGAGTGTTCAGCTTCAATCAGACCAGCCATGATCTCTGTAAATTGTTCAGCAGGCTCGAGGAACCAAATGGTCAACTGATGATCGTATCCCAGGTGTTACTCTCCCACTCAAACACTTAATGCTGTTACAGGGTAGAGGAACATACCATTCAGCCAGTCATGATTGATTCAATGGAACAGTGGGAGACCATTCTGCCCCTCTAAGTTGTTACACAGGCATATTTTCAAAGTTTTCAGTCTTATGAGTACATTACACAGCACAGGATGAATCCATACAACGTTCCGAGAATGCTATTCAGGAACAGAGAACCCCGGTTAGCTATCAGAAAATACAGAGTAGAGATCGATACTTATTTTAAGGAAGGAAAGCTGTAACTAATGGAATTCCTCAAGCTTCGGTGTCAGTTCATCACCATTTCCAATCTAGATTTGTGTTTTGGAGCTATATTTACTGATGCATCAGGATAGTCATTCAATAAGATGTGATTGGAGACAAAGCTTCTGCAATGGGATGAAGACGGGTAGGGTAGTGGGTAAAACTTCAGAAGAAAAAAATATTGTGTTGATCATTGGACGTTTTCTTGGGAAATAAATGAAACAAAACGAATTTTTTGAAATGGAGACAGAATGCAAATCATTTTGTGTGTCCTCGTACAGGAATCACTTTGAGTTAGTCTGCGGATGTAGCAAGTGTTTTTGCAAGGTAAGTGGAACGATGATGGTTCATGCAAGGGGTTTCAGGTACAACATTACACATTTCATTACGCATTTGTACAGTCCATTCCTGAGACCAAATCTGATGTATTGGGTGTCGTCATAAATCGCTGAACTAGAAGACAAAACACAATTGCTTTCAACACGTTTCAAAGATGTTTCTATTTGCTCGTTCCTGGGATGATAGTGTAATGTTATGAAGGATTAGCAGTTTAGAATTGAAAAGAAGAGGTGTTTTTATTGACGATGTACAATCTTGTGGAAAGTACAGATGGTGAATACTTGATTGATATTTTCTCTTATATCGGCGAGTAAATGTGGAGATGCAATTTAAGAGTAAGACACTTTCATTTTAACACATGACTTGGGAAAACATTAACCTTTTTTAATATGAAGGCACTTAACAAGAAATGTCATTTGTTGCTAAGGTACTGGCTCTGTGTATTGCAGCAACAAAGACGTACCTACAGGGAGCAGGGTAAATGACAGGATACCTCACGTCGTCCAGTTTGGGATTGGAGAGCATTATTGCATGTTTAAACTCAAATAGAGAGAGAATGTAATCTTCCTGAGAAGGAACAGCCTGGTGTTCCCGCTCTCTATGTATTCCCCCTTACAGTAACGTGTGTGAGCTGCAAATTCCTCATGCATCTTTACCATTCACGGAAATTCCTGAGGTGTTTTCATTGGAATCTCCCCATTTCTTCATTCATTTCCAACTGTTCCAGGACGGGATTCCTGTACAAGGTGCATGTCTGGTATACACCATCAAGGAGGTGGTGAGGGTGGGTTGGGAAGAGAGTGAATGTGTGTGCATACATGCGCGCATGTGTTTCGATATTGATGTACACATTTGCAACGTCTAAACTGTGTTATTGCTTTTCTTACTCTCTTTGTTCATATATTCTTATTTTTGCAGAGTATAGAAACCAGCTTGAATGCGTTCCTAACACTGACCATGACCCATTCTGAGAACTATACCACTGGGCATTTCACCAACCTGTTTATATATATGGCCACTGGAAAAGTGGGACTAGAAAAAGAAACATTGAACTGAAAAAGTCACAAAATTACTGATTGGTGAGCTACTGGGTAAGTTACTGGACGAGATTCTGAGGAATTTTTAAAGGCCACACTTCTTCTGGACAGTCAACACATGTTTTCATAGGAAATCGTGTCTCTCTTTTGCGTTTTCCGTTTTTTTTGAAGATGTGCAAAAGACGAAATGTGACGGAATTATGTAAACCTTATGGACTTCAGCAGAACGTTCCACAAGATACCGCTTGGTGGGCAGGTTGGTATGGTCGATCATAACTGGATTTAGGACGAGCTTACCAATTGAATGCAATATTGAATTGTCAGTAGACTACAGAGTGTGGTGGGAGCAGATTTCTTTTCAGAATGGAAACCTGCAAACAACAGTGTGCCACAATGATCTATGCTGAGTCTCCTGCTTTTCATTAATTGTATAAATAATGTAAAAGTGAATATGTGCCTGGTTAGTATTTTTAACAGATGACACAATTTTTTTGGTAAAGTGGGGTGTCTCAGAATTGAACGGGCCCTTGATCAGATATACCAATAGGTCAAGGAGATGAGGATGGATTTTAATTTAGATAAATGTGAGGCGTGCGTTCTGGTAGGGTAGAGCATGGCAGGAATTATAAACTTTATCCTGGAACCCAGAGAGTGTTGTTGAACAAGTAGACCTCGGGGTGCAGACTCAGTTCCTTGAAATTGGAGGTAGATAGGAGAGTGAAAGACACATTTGGTGCGCTTACCTTCTTTCTGCAGTGCATTGAGTATTAGAGTTGCAATGCCATGTTGCGGATGTACAAGATGTTGGTGAGGCCACATTGGAATAATTTGGTTAATCTGATTCTCCCTGCTACAGAAAAGATATTTTCAGACTTGAGAAAATTTAGAAAAGATTTCCAAGATATTGCTGGGAATGTAGCCTTTAAGTCAAAGGGAGAGTGTGGACGGACTGGCGCTTCTTTAATAACTTGGAGCATCGAAAATTGATGGGTGACTTTATCGAGGTGTACAAAATCATGAAATGCATGGATGACATTAATAGCTAATATGTTCATTGCCAGGATGGGGGTGGGGGGGTGGGGTTGGGGGTCCACAAATAGAGGCATGGGTTTACGTGAAAGAGGAAATGTTTTTCACGGACTTTAGTGGCAACATTTTCATGCAAATAGTGAGGCGTGTATGGAGCGCGCTGACAGAGGATTTGGTCCAATTTCACCATTTAATAGGCATCGGCATATGTACATGAATGGGAAGAATTTCGATGGATATGGTCAAAATCCGAGAAAATATGATTGGTATATCTTGGTATAACAGGTCCACGTGGTCAAGCTGTACTAAATTGTCCGTTTGCGAAATGCATGACTCTCCAACTCTATACGAGGGATGAGGAGAAATTATAAAAGTGACTGTAAAGTGGGATTGCTCTTCTGCAGCAGTTTATGGTGCTTTTCTGTTTATATTTATTCCAAGCAGAGTCAGTTCAATATTTGACATAAAAGTGAGTTACAAATAATGGGATACAGATAGGAAAGTGGGCTGAGACCCCAAACTGGTCAATCTTTATCTTATTGGCTGGTGAACACCGCTCAACATATCTCACTGCCCACTCCTGCTCCTCAGTCTGATGTTGCTGTGATCCATTCAGCCCTTCAGATCTGATCGACAGGAGCAGTAGCTGGCCACTTCCTTCAGTAAGCTGGTGCACAGAAACAGAGAAGACCATTCAGTCCAGAAGGACTGTCAGGCACAGTTTGGGTTCGTTTGGAAAATATAATTGGAAAACCCAGGTTGGGTACGAAAGACGCACCTCATCTGTCTTTACAGAGCTTCAAAACCCTGCTCATGCTTCATTTGGTGGTAATTTTGTCGAGCCAAATTCACTGTTAATATAGCCCCCTTATTACACCTAGAAATCACAAATTCCTCTGTTCTCCCTGACTGCAACATTCAATAACAGAACTTCCAGGAAAATAACACCCACTAAGTTTGCAATAACAAAATGTGACAACATCAGAAACAGGAGCATGTTGTTCATCTCTCCAACACCACCACCACCTCCACCACACACATACATGCACACACAGACACACACACACAGAGACACACAGACACAGACACAGACACAGACACACACACACACACACACACACACACACAAACACGTGACCTGCCCTTCAATAGATCATGGCAGATCTGCTTTCGGTCTCAACTACTCTTTAATGATAAATCTCCAGAGCTCTTAACTCTATGTAATGACAGAATCCGTCCCACTTCTCTCTCATTATTCTCAGTGACCCAGCTCCTCTGACACTCTGGAATGGATAATTCCTGAAATTCAATATACTCTATTTGAAGGAAACCTTCCCTGTTCCTATACCACCATCGATGAATACGAATAAAAGAGATTAATACAAGGGTTCAGGTAAGTGTGACTGGTCCTGATATCAAGGCAGTGGTTGACTGACAATGAAATCATTGAGCGAAACATAATTGGATTATTGGCAATCAGTGTAAACTCCACACTGGTTGAATCGAATCAAAGCAAAAAGGTAAATGTTTGTGGTTCGTGGATGTCTATCCTTTCCTTTCAGTCCTGGGACATCTCTGTGGAAGATCCTCAGGGTATATTCTTCCGCACAAATATCTTCAGCTGCTTCATCAATGTCTTTCCCCCATCATAAGATCAGAAGTGGGGATGGACACAGATTCTCACACTTGTTCAAAATACTGTGTTCCCCTCTGCTCCTGAAACAGTGTGAGTCCATGTGCAATACGACCTGGGCAATATTCAAGCTTGTGGTATTAAAGTGCAGGCAACATTCATGTAACAGTACTGTCAGTCACTGCACAATTCTCCAGTTAGAAATGAAGAGTTCATTCAGCTTCTCACACTGCCTTCACGGGAAATGCAGAAGTCATTCAGCCGAATGAAATAATTGGAAATGAGCAGGGATAGCCCATTTAGTGCCTCCAGCCTATTACACAACAAGAGAAGGAGACGAGTGTTATGGACCAGACCAGACCCCTTCAAAACTATATTATGAAGGTAGCCTAGGTTCTGACAGTCTCTTTTTTGTCGACGTAAAATCTCTGATCCAGATGCAATGTGACCTGTCAAACTACTCGGTAATGAGATATACATAAATTATTTAAGCACTGTAGTTAGCATTCAACGAAATAAAGAGTAATTCAGACTAATAATAGATGCGGTAACAGTATAGGAACATCACATATAAAAATGGCACAATGGAAAGCTCAGATACAGATTCTAACAAACATTTCTCCAAATCAGTAGGTTAAAAAAAAGTACACAAGGAGAAAATTCAGGGACAGTAGCAGCCAGGAGACATTCACTGAAAACTGTTATCTCTGTTGAGACTCCAATTATTTCTGATTTTATTGAGAAACGAAGACCCAGAAATCCTAACGTGCGAGACGTGGCCACACCGTTCAAAACAAGGTCTCCCAAGCTGTTTACTAAAGTGTTCTTAACGAGACAGCTTGGTACATCTCGTCCCATCTCTCCCTGAGAAAAGAATCCGGTCAAAATCACATCTTAAAACTACCTCATTGTCCCACTAGACAGCACATCGGGTTGCTAAACAGGAACCAGTAATTACCCAATCAGACCCTGTCCAATCGGACAAGGAAGAAACGATTCAGCACCTTGAGGCCAATTCATCGGAGTGAAAACTACATGAGTGGAGCTGCTGAACACCAAAAGTAATAAGTCATTTGTTGTATAGACCGCCAGACAATATTTATGATAAAAGGGGCTATATCGAAATTCGAGATGAAGGCCATGAAGTTACAGCAGTTTTTGTTTGAAGATTTGAAACTACATATTAATTGGCCTAACAAAACTGGTAGCAGTGTGAGGGAGGGCGATCTCCTTGACTGTGTTTGGAATGGTTTCCTCAAACAATATGTCGAAGGAACTAAGCTTGCAGGAAACATAATAACTGACAGCGAAAGTCTCTGTTGACAAGTGAAGAGAAAGACTGATGAAGACAAATTAAGGTCCAGTGCACTTAGAGTCAGGTGAACTCATAATGGACAGCAATGTCATGGCAGGACAGTTTAAACATAGTTTGGATCTGTCTTTACTAAGGATAAATATTGTGTAATAAAAAGTGTTAATTAAAAACACGGTGGTGCGCGACCTTTCGCAGTAGAATTCTTCATTAAGATGGAAAGTGTCACAATTAAATTTGAAACTACATCCTGTTCCTGTGTAACTGACTCGAGGAGCTAAATGGCCTCGTACTGCTCCTGTGAATTTAAGTCAATGTGTTGAAGTGCTACTTCCTCGTTCGATTCGAAAGGGCCAAGGGGCTGATTGGGTTACCCCGGTTTCTGTTTAACAGCTCCATGTGCTAACCTGTGTGACAAAACTGCAGCATTACGAAGTGATTTTGTCCTGCTTTCTTCTGAGAGGGATTGAACGAGAGTTACCAAGCTGTCCAGTTAGAAAACATGAGTGAACAACTTTGGAGGCCTTGTGTTTATTTTAATGCAGCTTGAATTGATGTGGCCAGCTAACACAGGTTAGGATTTCTGAGTTTTCGTTTCTCAGTAACATCGGAAGCTATTGGGGTCTCACCAGAGTTAGAGGCTTCAGTGAATGTCTCATTACTGGTACTGACTGCGAATTTTCTCTTCGTGTTCTTTCTTTTTTTTCCCTCCTAAATTGGAGAAGTGTTTCTGAGACTTTTTACCAAGAGACTATTTATGGAATGTTCTAATATTTGAACAGCTGGTTAGCAACAGTTACTGTATCTATTATTGTGTGATGTATTCCAATAAAGATATTCTGAATTACGCTTTGTTTGTCATATTTTGACTATAAGGCTTAAATAGATTGTGCATAACTTATTACTGAGTAGTTTGACTAGTCACATTGCATCTGGATCAGAGACTTTAAATCTGCCTTTAAAAGAATAAAGCGTTCGAATCTAGGCTACCTTCTTAAGATATTTTTGAGGGGGTCTGGTCGAGTCCATAAATATCAAGGAGGCATCTTCCATCTCGGAGAAGACATACCTGTGTTCCCTACGGAAGACAGAGGCTGGCGGGAATGTCTTACTGTTTCAGAAGCAAGATATGGTGGCTGATTTGGGGTTTGTGTAAAACAAGACATTCAGTGCATGATCACACACCGACTGCACATTAATGTGAGGAGTGTACATTCAGATTAATCGCCTTGGCGTTCTGCAGAGGCACATCAACTATTATGAATGCCCCATGAGATTGATAAATGGACTCTCGAACTTCGACTAATTGGAATCTAGTTCGTCATGATGAAGGGCTTTTTTGCCAGAAGCGTCGACTTCTCCTGTTCCTCAGATGCGGCCTGACCTGCTGAGCTTCTCCAGCGCCACTCTAATCTTGACTCTGACCTTCATCATCTTCAGTACCCACTTCCCTCATGCTGAGCTTGTCTAGTGTACGTCCTGTATGCCTTGCTCTGTCCAAGTTTCTTTCCACCCTATGATCGTTTCCTGTTCCTTGGTGTTGCCTGGCCGGCTATGCTATTCCAGCGACACACTTTTCCACTCTGGATGTGCAGGTTTCACATAGGAATATGGCTGAGGTACATCTTCTCTGATACAGGCTATGGCTGCAGGACTTTCCCAGGAAAGTGCCCAGGGCCAGTCATCTTTAGCTGCGTCATCAATGATCTTCACTCCATCATAAGGTCAGATTTCGGGAATGCTCAGTGATGATTGCACACTGTTCAGCACCATTCATGACTTCTCAGATAATTAAGCAATCCATATCAAAGTGTAACAAAAATCAAAAAGATCCTCATTATACCATGATGCTAAAGGAGCGGTAAATCTCTCACAAGAAAAAGACTAAAGTTTGTATCTCAAAGCGAGGAGTATGGATAATAAGATGGCTGAATTATCTGTGCAGACAGTCATTAATGGATACGATGTATTGGAATCAAGCAGACCTGTCTTCAAGGGGACCAAGGATGGGAACTCAAAGTGAAAATTTATTCAACTTTCAGGAAATTTCGAAGATTGGAAATGGAGTTGGGTGGCGTTGCTGTTCAGGAGAAGATTAACACAACAGAATGGGAGGACATTATCTGGGACCAGTTGGTTTCTGCATGAGTGGAGCTGCACCAAATGGGAAAAAAAGGCATTTGGTGCACAGATCACCAAATAGTAGTTCTGAAGTCGGGGACATTATCAAAATTAGAAGTTACAGCCGTCATTATGGAAGACTTCAATCTACGTATTTATTGCACGAACCAAACTGGTAGCAATGTCAGTACAAACCCACCGACTCCCACAACTCCCTGGATTATACCTCTTCCCACCCTTCCTCATGCACAAATGCCATCCCGTATTCCCAAGTCCTCCGCCTCTGCCGTATCTTCTCCCAGGAGGACCAGTTTCACCACAGAACAAACCAAATGGCCTCCTTCTTTAGAGACCGCAAATTCCCTTCCCATGTGGTTAAAGATGCCCTCCAACGCATCTCGTCCACATCTTGCCCATCCGCCCTCAGACCCCACTCCTCCAACCGTAACAAGGACAGAACGCCCCTGGTGCTCACCTTACACCCTACCAACCTTTGCATAAACCAAGTCATTCATCGACATTTCTGCCACCTCCAAAAAGACCCCACGACCAGCGATATATTTCCCTCTCCACCCCTTCACACAAAGATCGTTCCCACCGTGACTACCTGGTCCAATCCACGCCCCCCTGAAACCCACCCTCACATCCTGGCACGTTCCCCTGCCACCACAGGAACTGTAAAACCTGCGCCCACACCACCTCCATCACCTCTATCCCAAGTCCCTAAAGGAGCCTTCTTCATCCATCAAAGTTTTACCTGCACATCCACCAATATCCGTTGCTCCCAATGCCGTCTCCTACATTGGGGAGACTGGACGCCAATGTAGAGCGCTTTAGGGAACATCTCCGGGACAGCCGAACCAATCAACCACACCGCCCTGTGGCCCAACCTTTCAACTCTCCCTCCCACTCCACCGAGGACATGGAGGTCCTGGGCCTCCTTCTCCGCCGCTCCCTCACCACCAGACGCCTGGAGGAAGAACGCCTCATCTTCCGCCTCAGAACACTTCAACCCCAGGGCACCAATGTGGACTTCAACAGTTTCCTCATTTCCCCTTCCCCCACCTCACCCACTTCCAAACTTCCAGCTCAGCACTGTCCCCGTGACTTGTCCTACCTGCCTATCTTCTTTTCCACCTTTCCACTCCACCCTCACCCCCCGACCAATCACCTTCATCCCCTACCCCCACTCACCTATTGTACTCTATGCTTCTTTCTCCCCATCCCCACCCTCCTCTCATTTATCTCTCCACCCTTCAGGCTCACTGCCTTTATTCCTGATGAAGGGCTTTTACCCGAAACGCCGACTTCGCTGCTCCTCGGATGCTGCAGGAACTGCTGTGCTCCTTCAGCACCACTGATCCAGAATCTGGTTTCCAGCATCTGCAGTCATTATTTTTACCGACCTGATACACAAGGAAAGAGTAGATGAACATGGGCTAGGACTTTTTTTAACTGGAAGTATGAGGAGGAATCTCATTGAAGCATATAACCTCCAAGTGGAATTGGACTGATTACTTGAAGGAAGAATGTTCCAAATATTGGGGAACTCCAGAACTAGAGGCCACACTCTAACCATAAGGGATAGCACATTCAGGACAGGGATGGGGAAGAAGTTTTTCACTTGGAGAGTTGTGAACCTGAAGAAGTCTTTCCTACAGGAAGCTGTTGGGGTCAATCATTAGAAATATCCATTAGGGAGCCATTGTGGCTTAAAGGATCAATGAGTATAAAGAGAAAGCCAGAATTGGATACTGAGATTGCATAATCATTCAAGATCTAATTGAACAGTGATGTGGTCTCGATGGGCCGAAATATCTACTCCTGCATCCATTCCCTGTCTGTATATGTTATTAAGTTATGCCTGCACTACTAACAAAGCTGTTCCGTGCACTTAGTTACACGTGGCAACAAAGCAAACCAATCATACCTGGGTAAAGTTTGGAATTTATCACCCCATCAATGTTTCTTTTGGAAATAAATGATCCTCACCAACACCCAAATTTCAATGTCGCCATTTTCTCTTCTCTCAGAGCGCGATAAACTCATCACTCAGCTTCTGCACTCTCTCCTTCTGGAACCATTGCTTTTGCCTGTGCAAGGAGGTCACTCCATGAAAAGGAGATCAAATCTGCATACAGTACTTTAAAACTCTCTGAGCAAGGTTCTACTGCTGCAGGAAGTTGCCTTTACTTGTGTTCTTGAATCATCTTACAATGAAAAACAATACAACGTTCAATGCCCCTTCGCTTACGGCTGAGTATGGACTATTTTGATGATTCATGACTTAAACATGTAGGTCTTTTTGGACAACCACACTTCCTAACCACGTACAATTTAATAGATACAAAATAAGATGCATGCTATTTCTTTCTTATACTCCAGACATTTGTCTGACTTTCAATTTGCTGTATTTCCAAACATTGATAAGTGTGATTACTCATGAGTAACAGCCTTTAGTCCAGAAAAGTGTGCTGCTCTCTGTACTGTCTCCATTAACTAATTCTTAATCCAAGTAGTATATTCTCTCCTAAGCCATGGACCTTCGCTCACCTGTCAGTAACTATGTCAAAAACGTTACAAATTTAAGCACAAAACTCCCACTGGTGCTAATTTGTGGAAGACTCATCTAAGAATTCCACATTTTTTCGAGTCATATCATGATTCCGCAAGTGTCTCTGTATCATGTTCCTTCTAAAAATTATAATATTTTCCTCATAACTGACTTGATGTTGTCCAGTATTTGTGCTTTGTTTGTTTTCAGTTCCAGTTCCTGTAGCTACGTTCCAGTCTGCAGAATTGCAATAGCTACTTTTTCATTCTGCAAGAAACAGAATTTTCAGAATTGAAGGCATTTGAATAATAATAAAGAATTCATTCTTGTTGTTTCAACGTTTAAAATGCATTTGGATATGTACGTGAATCTGAAAAGTTTAGAGCGATATGGTTCAAGTCCAGGCAGTTTGGACGAGGTTAGTTTGGGATTATGGGCAGCGTGGAATTGCTGGATAGAATTGCTGTTTCTGTTTGGAATGACTGTATATTTCTTTCACTACCTGTATTCCCACCTGCAGGAAAACGCTGTTATGGAGCTTATCTGATGCAGCAATTTACGAAACTTCAATTCAATCGCCTTTTAGAGTAATTACACTAAATTACTACTAACGTGTCACAGTTTCTCATTTTCGTCAGTTACTTTGTCCATAATATTTCTGGAAGATTTTCTGTATCTTCATCTCTGCAGCAGAGATGGCCTCCCTCACTGAGTGAGTGCATCAGAGGACTGAACTCAGGAGATAACATTCCTGCTGGGAAAGTTCCAGAATCGGCATAGTTTCATGAATCTGTCACTTGATCGTCAATATGAATGACGTAGCTCCAGGAAGAGATAAGGAAAAATTTGGGATCAAACATTTTATAACTGGAAGGCTGGTCAGAAGCAGCTGCAACTAGAAAAGTGTAGATGGTGATTTATTCAAAAACAACACTGAGGAGGAAATGAAGACTGGAAATATTTTGGAGGTGGTAGTGGTCAGGTTGGGTGATGAAGGAATGATTAAGATACAAGTCAGCCGAGGAGAAAATGGGGTAATCATAGTTATGAACACTTTTGTGATTCCTCAGATGTTTGTCAGTGAATGGTATGAAACAGGAAGGAGGTTTGTTACTGAAAGTGAGAATAATAGTTCACATATTTGCCAAATATAGATAACAGAAATAACGACAGCGTTCACAATGGTTGTCAAGAGTAATAAGTAGACAGATATATCATGTGGAGATGACGATGCTGAACTGAGGTGGTCAAAGTCAAAAATCACACAACACCAAGAAATTGTCCAAAAGCCTTATTTGGAAGCATTAACTTTCGGAGCGCTCTGAAAGCGACTATTTCGAAATAAACCTGTTGGATTATAACCTGGTGTTTTATTTTACATTTGAACTTATCAGGAAATCCAATGTAGCAAGGATGAGGGAGTAACCTGCATGAACATTCATCAATATACATTGTATCCGCAAAGTTAAGCATGCCCAATTATCAGAGAGATAGTAAAGACCATCGGGGAAACTGCTGTCCATTGTTGTAACATTCCAAGCTATTGTTCTCAGGATCTGATCAATTGTTAGATCATTCCAGTCCAATTTTCTCAGATTTTGATCTCTCCCTCACTGTGAAGCTGTTGACTCCAGTCATGTTGAGGATGACGCTGCCACGGATACTATGGGAAAACACATTGAAAGAAGCCTCTTATGAAGAAAAGAGGGAAATTCTGCAGTTTGGATTCATGGAGACTGAAGTCGATCACAGTCATTGAACAAACAGCTCCAGATAACCCCTTTCATAACAAACCATTTAATGTAACAACAATATTGCTCTAGCTGAGATATTGACATCGCCTGCTATTGGTCTTTTTGCTGAGCTCCAATTCCTCCAGCAATATTAGAAGTAAAGGTGAAATGTAATGATCGCTCTTCACTGTCTCCATTATTCTGCTGTGTTATGCACATTAGTGCTCTATGTATCCGCGCTCACAAATACTAATGGACAGTTTGTTACTACACTGAAGTTTTATCGACCAACAACAACTCCCAAACTAAAAAAAACTGTCTCTGCGTGCAACTGTTCGGAACACATAAAGGAAGTGCGGATTTCTCCGTGCTTAACTCTCACAGCTCTCATAAGTCTTTTTTAAAAATTCTTTAACACCAAGCATTTCAATAATTTGTTTCTGTGGCTGCAATCACCTTATCGCACAGTGTTTTCTTTTTCAGATATTTTGGCCTTCATCCAAAAGTAAGAGCTATATTTACAATTGCCTTACTTATTGGCGTTAAAGGGTCAGAGAGGGTTTGTATGTGTCATTAATTCAGAAACTGAAAGAAATAGGAAACAGTCGCTGTGGAGACTGTAGAGGTGTAAAGTTATATTACACAGTCACCAATTACTTCTTGATGGACAGATTAAACTGAAAAACAGAAAGGAACAGAACACATTTGGAAGAAGTAAAGGCGCGTGACGATGTCAAAAAAAGCGAGGCAATCTGAAATTGAATGTAGGTAAATAGGTTAAGAAAAACGGTGTCATCAGTGTGTGCAGACAGATAATACAGTTCATTCTCAATCTGTTGTGTACATATGAACAACGGCGACACAGTGAACAACATTAGGATGGATATGGCATACAACATTTATAAAATATTAAAACGTTATTTAATCCTTTGCTGGGGTGTTATGTTCCCTTCTCTCAACGACCCACCCCACTTTTCTGGAATTCCCTGCTCTAGTCTCCCACTCTGTTATATATTCCTGTTTCTGGTCGGCTCGTCTTATTTCAATTAATCCATTTCTTCGGGGAATTAAATATATTATCCTGCTTGGTTTTGTCAACAGCTGATATCTGTAATGTCATTGGAGACAAAAGTTCTGGCATTAGACCCAGCACTTGAGCATATTAATCTGTTGTAGACACACTGTACAGGAGACCACAGCACACAACAATTGGCAGAAGTATTGAAGTACATCGACTTCTATCAATAATCTATTTTCTCTATATTTTACATCTCTTCATTCATGTTATCTCTGTTTCTTTGTATTTAGTTAAGAAATGCTCCAATTGCTTTCAGTGTCCCATGTCTGAAACCTCTTTATTTAAGTTTATACCTATTGGTCTCTTGTTGATGTGATGTGATTATAATTGAGTAATGTACCTTCAATGACATGGGAGAGTTGATTGGAAAGGGAGCTGAGCAGGGAAGATATAGAAGCGGCACGAGCAAGGGTTCCTGGGGTTAATTTAGTGGCCCAACTGAAACCCATCCCAAGGATGAGGAAACATATTAAGTGAAGGTCAAGGCTACCGTCAATGAAAAGGGAAGACAGGGACATCATGAAAAGGAAGCAGCAAACATATTATGTGGTGATGATTGTTGGCAATCCAAAGCATTACGAAGCCTATAAATAGCGGTGGAGGATAACTAATAAAAGCAACAAAGAGGAGAAGATGAAATACGACAGCAATTTTGTTAATATAAAAGAAGATTGCAAGAGGTTTGTAGTCCGACCTCCCTTCGCTCGAATCCATCAATCAGGACTACTGACAAGGAAAGGCCGCCAACATTCTCAAAGATCCATCCCACCCTTGTTATGCTTTTTCTACAATCTCTCCCCTCGGGGAGAAACTGCATAAGCTTGAGCACACGCACCAGCCGGTTTGGAAACAGTTTCTACCCGACTGTTGTTCGCATAGTGAATAGACTCACATACCCTTAGCATTGGCCTGCACCTATGTTATTTTTTATTTTTGCCGCTGTTTACCTAGTACTTAGTTGTCTATCATATTGACTGTGTGATCTGCATGTATTGCTCGCAAGACAAAACTTTTCACTGTGCCTCCCTACACGTGACACTAAATTCAATTCAATTCAATTAATTTCAATTCAATTCAATTCATATGTAACAGGGAGGGGTGGAAGGCCAGAGCAAATATTAGACTGTTGATAAATGAGGTGGGAGGAGCTATGGGAAACAAAGAAATGGCAGAGAAGTTGAACAGATACATTGTCTCTGTCTTCTTGTGAAGGAAACAAGAAGTCTGCCAGAAGTTCTAGAGAGTCAAGGGGCAGGTTCTGTGCCGTGACCACCACGACAGAGAAGGTTCTGGGGAGGTTGAAAGATCTGAAGATGAAAAATGATCCCGTCCAGGTAGAGTTCTGAGAATGCTGAGGAAATTTTGCAGGCATTGCTACCTATCTTACTGTAATCACTGGAGAGAGGGAGTACTGGTAAATATAACACCCTTGCTTAAGGAGAGAGGGCTACAGAAGACAGGAAATGATCGGTGGCCGGGCAAGTGGAAACGTTTTTGAAGAAAGCTCATGGATCATTGGGTTTATGTATAGACATACAGAGTATAAATGCAAGGAAGCTATTGAGTATACTGGAAATAGTATGAATGAGCTGCAGCATAAGAAGAGTTATCTTCAAGTGCGGGAGAAACAAAGGAAATCAGTTCGAAGCAGACAGAAGCAGACATGGCAAATTATGTGTTACCTATTTCTTGTCGTTAAATTGTGGGAACAACATGCCAGCAAATAATGTTTTTAAAAATCTATGAAAATCAAAATTACAAAGTTGCTATGGAGGTCACAACGTGAAACTAGGCACTCAATAGATGTGAAACTGGAAAGGCACAGCAGGTATGACAGCATCAGAGTCAACATTTCTGGCCAAGACACTATGTCAGGGCTGGGAAGGTGAAAGGAACCCAGAAGGATGCAGAGAGAGAGCCATGTGGGGATCGGGGAAGGGTAGGAGGAATGGTGATATTTGGATGAAGGAAGTGGGTTCTTACGATTGTTCAGTTGGAAGGATGCAGCAAATATGTGAGTGAGAAGATGGACAGGCTAGGTTAGGTCAGGGAGTGGGGATTTTGAAGCTGGTGAAGTCGATATTCAGGCGTTTGGGCTACAAGCTTCTAAGCTGAATTATCAGATGGTTTTCCTAAAGTTTCAGTTTATGGGGATGAAGAGTCTTCACATATTTCTCCACAACAGTTTCTAGGTACTGAAGGGTCTCCTCCTGTATCCCTGAACTGAGGTCTAGTGTGTGATTGGTCTTCCCCGATCAACAGACAAGTGGCTGAATTACCTCCTCCTTTCCAACAAAAACATCACAAATACTTTCACGCCATTCTCCGTTTTCTGTGCAACAGGTTCGATAGGCTGATTGCACTTCTCTTATTCCAGTTTACTAGTGTCCAATTACGTTTTGGCCACTTATAGTGCCTGTATTCCAGACTTGAAGAAACAGAATGGACTGATCCTGTTGCTGTGTAATAGAATATTGCTACTGCATGTCCTACTTTGGGTCCAGTATTATAGACACGAGGGGCTTGTTGGTGTTCTCGTGAAACTGTGTGTCAGGCTCCAGGGGCTGTGCAGCGCTACCTTGTTCTGATGTGACTGTGCCAAATGGCCTGGATAAACTTCTGCTGTTCCTGTGTAACAGGCTGGAGAAAGGGAATGGATTTTCCACTTGCTGTGTAGTTGGTTCCTGTTGCTGACTCCTTCAAGCGTCCCATGTAAATATATTTCATTTTTGTAAATTCAAATGGGTATCAGATCAACACAATCCACCTAACTGAGAGCCCTGCGCTGGCCTATTACCCGCCCTCGTTCACTTCATTTACAACTGCCACCGAGACATTAACCACCTGAACCTGTCTACCCCCTCCCCCTCTCCAACCTCTCACCCTGACAACGCGCAGCCCTCCAATCCCTGTGCTCCAATCCCAACCTCACTATCAAGCCAGCTGATAAAGGGGGTGCAGCGGTAGTTTGCCGCACTGACCTCTACACCGCCGAAGCCAGATGCCAACTCGAAGACACATCCTTCTCCCTGAACCTCGACCATGATCCCACCCACCATCACCAAACCATCATCTCCCAGACCATACAGAACCTGATTACCTTAGGAGATGGCCCATGAAAAGCTTCCAAACTCGTTGTCCAGGGTACCTGCATTGCCCGATTCTAACTCCTTCCCAAGATCCACAGGCCTGACCAACGACGCTGACCCATTGTCTCAGCATGCTCCTGCCCCACCGAACGCATCTCCACCTACTTGTATACTGTCCTATTCCCGCTAGTCCAGGAACTCCCCACATCCGTTCGAGACACCACCCACACCCTCCACGACTTCTGTTTTCCCGGCTCCGAACGCATCCTCTTCACCATGGATATCCAATCAATCTACACCTCCATCCGCCATGACCAGGGCCTCCAAGCCCTCCGTTTTTTCCTCTCCAGAAGTCCCCCAAAGGTACCCTTCCACTGACACTCTCATTCGTTTGGCCGAACTGGTCCTCACCATTAACAATTTCTCCTTTGAATCCTCCCACTTCCTCCAGACCAAAGGGGTATCCATGGGCAACTGAATAGGCCCCAGTTGTGCCTGGCTCTTTGTCAGCTGCGTAGAACAGTCAATCTTCCGTAGTTACACTGGTTCCACTCCCACCTCTTCCTCCGCTACATTGATGACTGTATCAACGCCAGCTCGTGCCCCCGCGAGGAAGTTGAGCAATTCATCAACTTCATCAACACATTCCACACCAACCTTATATTCACATGGACCCTCTCTAACACCGCCCACCCTTTACTGGACCTTTCCATCTACATTAATGACGACCGACTTGATACTGACATTTTTAACGAACCCACCGACTCCTATAGCTACCTCGATTACGCCTCTTCCCACCCTACCTCATGCTAAAATGCCAACCCAACTCCCAATTCCACCGCCTCCGCCGTATCTGCTCCCAGGAGGACCAGTTCCCCGACAGAATACAGCAGATGATCTCCTTCTTTCGAGACTGCAATTTCCCTTCCAAAGTGGCTGTAGATGCCCTCCAATGCATCTCATCCACATCCCACGTCTCCGTCCTCAAACTGCACCACCCCCAACGGTAACAAGGACAGAACCCTCCTGGTCCTCACCTTCCACTCAATCAACCTTTGCATTAACTGCATCTCTGCCACCTCCAAATGGACCCCACCACTAGGGATATATTTCCCACCCCACCCCTTTCCACAAAGACCGTTCCCTCCGTGATTACCCGGTCACGTCCACAGTCCCCTACAACCCAACCTCCCATCCTGGCACCATGCCCTGCCACCGCAGGAATTGCAAAACCTGCGCCCACACCTCCTCCCTCATCTCCATCCGAGGCCTCAAAGCAGCATTCCACATCCATTAAAGTTTCACAGAATATCCACCAATATCATTTATTGTATCCGTTGCTCCTGATGGGGGGGTCTCCTCTACATTGGGGAGACTGGACGCCTCCTCGCAGAGCATTTCAAGGAACATCTTCGGGACATCTGCACCAATCAACCTAACCGCCCTGAGGCTCAACATTTCAACTCCGCCTCGCACTCTGCCACGGACATGCAGGTCCTGGGCCTCCTCCACCGCCACTCCCTTAAAACCTTACACCTGGAAGAAGAATGCCTCATCTTCCGCCTCAGAACACTTCAACGTCACTCACTACCCTGACTTAGAAATGAACCCACCCACCCACACCCCGGTTTCTTCACAGTCATTGTGTCAAAATCCTTGAATTCCCTTCCCTAACGGCATTCTGGGTCAACCCACAGCAAGTGGACTGCAGTGAAAAAAGTAGGCAACTCAACACCACCTTCTCAAGATCAAATAGGGTTGTGATATTAATACTGGTCAACCAGCGACGTGCAAGACCAACAAATGAGTTCTAAAAATGGAGAGGAATCAAAAGGAAGTGCAGCAAAGTGCAGTACAATGGGATTATTGAGCAACTGTGTTTCAAACATAAGTTTATCATGCTTGTGCAACAAGTAACTGGCTGATTCCTGGGATGGAAATGTTGACTTATCAATAACTTTTAAAATGGGCATGGATTGATTTGCCCGCAACAGTAGTAAATTCGCCAAGTTTAAGTACATTTAAGTCGTCATTGGACAGGCAAATGAACGTACATGGAATAGTGTAGGTGGGATGGGCTTCAGAGTGGTATGACAGGGCGGTGCAAAATCGAGGGCCGAAGGGCCTGTACTGCGCTGTAATGTTCTATGTTCTATGTTCTTTGTGTATTCACTGTAATCGAAATGAATGTTTAGTGATATTACTGAAACATACAAAATACAGAGGGGGCTTAAAAAAGATAGAATTTAGGAAGGTGTTTCCATTCCTCAGCAGAGTCACAAACTCAGGGACATTGATACAGAATTATCGACATCGAGTTAAAACTGAGATTCAAAGACGTTTTGCGTTCCAGAAGGCAATAAGTACCTGGAACTCCTTAACACAGATAATTGTGGAGCCTAAATCAATGTAAGTATTTAGAGATAATATTCGCCCGCCAGTCTATAGTGGCCTAGAGGCATGGCACTCATCCACAGACTCTATCAACAATCACATCGACCCTGACCCAATATACCGGCCACTACAGCGGACAGCTGGAACTGACAACCGGAAGCGGCAGAGACAGGCCACTATAAATGCCGGAGGAAACAGCACAGAACCGCTTCACAGGAGGCTCCCAAACACTGAGGATGTCACCCAGACAGGGGACGAAACGTTTGCAAGACAAATTCCCAGCTCGGAGAACAGAACCACAACAGTTTATCACACTTCTGTGTGTTTGTAGTCACGTTTCGGCCAGACCCGGAAAGTATGGGAGATTTGCTTGTTGAAAGTATTTTGAAGAAGCAAATTGATATTTACAATCGAAATTGGTTTCAAGATCAGTATTACTTACAACAGATTTTAGATCCCGGTACTTTATACATTGTTTTTAACTTCCACCAGCTGCCAAAGCAGTCGCCTGTTCTCGATCATTAATATTTACAAAACAGCACGATCTTCATATGGGGACCTATCTGAAATCCAACTAAGCAGGTAACATTTGTGCTGCCTGAACAGCACTGTCAAAAAGAACTTTAACTAATTTGGCTATCGTGATGGGACTGACTGTTCGGAAGTTCGTCAGACTGAAACTATTCTCCACTGAGTGGGTTGGACATAGTTGAGTAAGTTTTCACATTGCCAGGGACATGTCAGAGAAGGAGCTGCAATGAAAGAATTTCCCCAGGAACACGGCTTATTGTGCTGTGAAAACATTCAGTCCTATTGCAGGAATAGTGTCAGCGAACATTGCCATTATATTATCTATTTTTCTTTCTTTTTCTGGCTGTGTGATCCAGACAATTCAGAGGTCACCCCCCCCCCCAACACAAATGGAGAGTCCTTCGCACACTAAGCAAGCTTCCTTACAACCAGCTCAAAGCGTGTGCACCTCTGACACTCGAGTTAACTTTTTGTTTTCTTTGTCGTATCTATTGTGTTGAGGTGTGTCTTGATTTCACGTGCAGTGAATCGAATTGGTTAAAGATGGCCATCTGGGATTCAAGTGTGAGTTGAATTATTCACTCAACACTCTGGCTTACGATGGTACAGATATTACATCCCTGACTTTTATACCGATGTGCATGGCTGTTCCATTATTATGATGAGGATATTTGTGGCGGCCTCTCCTTCAATTAATTGCTTAATTGTCGATCACAAATTATGACTGGATGTGGCAGGACTGCTGAGCTTCGATCGGGTCTGTTGGTCTTGGGATCATTTCGCCTTCTCTATCAGATGTTACTTCTGCTACCATCAAATGTGGTACATTTGACCGGTTGTCGTCAGTTTTAGATAAACATGGTTTTGCCCCTGGCACGTTTACACACACTCGCCACTGAACCATCAATCGGCTTGATGGTTTTATTAGACTAATAGATCGTCCCACGATAAAGGTTACGCATTGTGGTTTAACACAACTCTGCTTCAGCTCCTGCTGCGGTCTAAAGCATCAAGTCAATGTCAGGAATATTCTATTGAAGAAAGGTGAGACACCTACATCATTGTTCGCATTTAAAGAGGGTTTTTAACTTAGAAATTCATTGAGGGCCACAATTAATTGATCATGGTACAGGAGCGAGTGTCAGAGCGATGTTGAATCATATAATATGGAAACAGACTCTTTCGAACACAGATTTCTTAAACCGCACAAATCTCAAGTACACAAGTTTGATCCATACCCTTTAAACCTTTCCAATCCACATCTTTTCAATGTTACAAATGTACTCACCTGTAACACTTCCTGTGGCAGCTTGTTCCGTGTATGCACCAACCTCTATGTGGAAGAGGTAGCCCTCAGGTTTACTTCAATCCTTCTTCCCCGAGTTTAAGCCTATGCCCTCTCGTCTTGGACTCCTCTACTATGGAGAAAAGACTGCGCTCTACTTAATATCCATGAGCCTCATAATTTTGTAACATTCTTTCAGGTCACCTCTTAACATACTATGCAAAATTCAGAAAAACTTATCCTCATATCTCAGTCTCCGTCACACCATTTTAATTGTTTTTGCACCTTTTTTTATCTTATACAATCCCTCATCCAGAATGCGACAAAAATTGTACTCAGGCTCCAAATGTGGCCTTATTATTGTCTTCTACAGCCTCAATGCTCGGGCTGATAAAGGCAAACCTGTCTTACACCTTCTTCATTGCTGCATCTAGCTGTGATGCAACTTTTTAAAGAACTCTGCACCTGCAGCCCTAAGTCTCTCTCTGTTCAACGGCACTGCCCTGGGAGATAGTGAGGACTGCAGATGCTGGACATCAGCATCCAGAGCGTGGTGATGGAAAAGCACAGCAGTTCAGGGAGCATCCGAGAAGCAGGAGAATCGACTTTTTCTCACTTCCATGTATTCTTACACGGTAAATATTGACCAACATATTTGTGTAGGATCTCACCCATCTACCAGGAGCAACCGCTAAGGCAGGGGAATGGAGCATGTTGTGACTGTGTGAGGACTATGAACCCAGCATGCACAGAGGCATATGGAGTCTGTTGTTGAACTGTTAACTTGTGTTTCTTTGTTTTTCCTTAATTACTGGAAGGAGTGTAACGCTTTATATTTTAGCTAGTGTTCGGTTTTGTTTTGCTTTGTAATAAGATTTTGTACCTGGGCGTACCATAGAAGGTAAGATTGTGTCACTGGTGGAGACTTGCAAACATTTTACTGTATTGATGTGGGTATATGACAATAAAACTAATGAACATAATTCTGCTCCTGAGGTTTCACACGTAGATAGCTCTTTGATTTTTAACGGAACCTATTCTTCACCTAGTTTCTCTTTGCCCTTAACATAATTTTCAAATCCCCGTTCTATTCTCCTCAGCCTTTTTGCAAAGCTATCTCATGCCCCCATTTTTCCGTCCTGATTTCCTTTGTAAGTGAACTCCTACACACCGTATGCACGTCAAGGGATTCACTTGATCCCTGTCGCTTACACCTGAAATTTTCCTACTTCCTTTTTTCTTCTTGATAGTGTCTCAATATCCCCTGTCATGTACTGTTCCACGCTCCTGCCTGTATTGCCCAGCACATGTGCAGGGACGTGCTGTCCCTGAACTCCCTTTATCCTACTTATCAAAGACTCACACTTTCTACACTATGTTTTGTCTGCAGGAGCTTCCCCAAACAACTTTGGAAAGTTTCTACCTAATACCATCAAAATTGGCCTTGCCCAATGTATAACTTTCACTTCTGGACCATTCTTGTCCTTTTCCAGACTGCCTAACATGAAACCCTGAATACAGCAGTCAATGTGAAAACAACCCATGCACAAGTTCGATCTGATTTCTTACAAAGGGGAGAATTGAGTGCAATATTCATCAGAATGAAATCTTGTCCACGTATGCAGAAAACATCAGAAACAACCTTGCCCCAAATCTCGGAATGAGTCTCGTATGGAATGAGAAGTTCTATCACTTTATGAGATCAATGGAAATGACACGTTTCACATGATTGATTTGTTGATATTTTTATTTATATCATGTTAATTTATGAATTCATCCACCAATTGTTTTCTTCTATATGTCTGTGATCTGTGCATACATGTTTGAGAAAAGCTTGACAAGAGCTTGTAACCATTACACATGCTTACTTTGGAGATGCCATTTCGATCAGATCGTTATTTATGCATGAATGACCTGCAAGAAAGCGTGTCAAACCATGTTTGAAGCGTTCTAATTCGACCGTATTACAGTGATGGTTTCTCTTTATTTTTGATAGTCATAAAGATGGACAGCACGGAAACTAACTTTTCGGATCATCTAGTCCATGATGACCAGATATCTCAACCTAATGTAATTCCGTTTGCCATCACTTGGTCCAGATCCCCATTCACATACCCATCCATATGCCTTTTAAATGTTGCAATTATACGAGCATCCACCACCTCCTCTGGCAGCTCCACCTCCTGCGTAAAAAATGTTGCACCTTAGGCATCTTTTTATCTTTACCCTCTCAACCTAGAGCGATGCCATCGAGGTCCTGACTCCTCCCAACACAGGGAAACTAGTTTGTCTGCTTATCCTATCCACGACCCTCATGATTTTATATGGCTCTATGAGGACATCCCTCAGCATTCGATGCTCCAGAGACGCCAGCCCCAGCCTTTTCAGACTCCTCCAATAGCTCTGACGCTCCAACAGTTATATATATTATAATCGACTTGTACAACTTTTCTGAACCCTTACCAGTTTCACAAGATCCTTCAGATAGAAGGAGACCAGAATTGCACGCAATATTCCAAAACTTCCCCCCCGATATCCAGTCCAGCTGCGACATGACCTCCCAATTCCTATACTCAGTGCCCTGATCCATAAACGAAGGCATACCACACGCCATCCTCACTCTCCTTCTTTCAGCTCTACAATCAAATAGCGCTGAACTACACTTCAATGTCTCTTTGTTCAGCAACACTCCCAGGAACTTACCATTAACTGCCGAAGAACTGCTAAGATTTGCTTTCTCAAAATGTAGCACCTCACATTTCTTTAAATTAAACATTCCAAATTCCATTCACCACTCCTAATTCCATTCGCCCATCTGATCAAGATCACGTTGCAATCTGACGTAACCTTCTCCGCTATCCACTGCACTCCCACTTTTGGTGTCATCTGCAAATTTAGTAACTATATCTCCTCTGTTAATATCCAAAACATTTCTCTCAATGACGAAACGTTGTGGACCCAGCAACGATTCTTGTGGCTCACCACTGATCACAGGCCTCCAGCCCGAAAAACAACTCTTCACCAGCACCCTGTTTCGTTAACTTCCAGCCAGTCTTGTACCAAATTGCTAGTTCTCCCTGCATTCCATCAGAATTAACTCTGCGAACCAGTGTCCTGTGGGAAACCTTGTCGTATTCGTATGCCTTATTTAAGTCCATAGAGATCACGTCCACCGCTCTGCCCTCATCGATCCTCTTCATTACTACTTCAGGAAACTCAATCAAAGTTGTGAGACATGATTTCCCAATTACAAATCAATGTCGATTAACCCAAATGAGTCCTTGCCTTTCCGATATGTGTAATTCCTGTCCCTCAGGGTTCCCTCCAACAATTTGACCACCAGCGACGTCAGGCTATCGGGTCAGTAGTTCTCTGGCTTGTCCTTACAACCTTTCAAATTTGGCGCCACGTTAGCGAACCTCCAGTCGTCTGGCACTGCACCTGCGAGTATCGATATTACAAATATCTCAGCAAGGGGCACAATAATCCCTTCCGTAGCTTCCCACAGAGATCTGGTTTCCACCTGATCAGGTCCTGGGGATTTGTCCAGCTTTATGCGTTTCAGAATATCCAGCAGTTCGTCCTCTGTACTATGGATATTTTTCATGATGTCGCCATCTATTCGGCCACATTCTATGTCGTCCATGTCCTTGTCCACAATAAACACGAAGGCAAAGTATTCGATTACTATCTTTCCCACATCCTTCTGCTCCACTCGAAGGCTGCCTTGCTGATTTTTGTGGGGCACAATTCGCTCCAGAGTTATCCTTTCGTCCTTAGTGTATTCATAAAAAGCTTTTGAATTCTCCTAAACGCTATTTGCCAAAACTACGTCATGTCCCCTTTTTGCCATTCTGATTTCCCTCACAAGCATACTCCTGCTGCATTTGTACTCTTCCAGGGATTACTCTATCGCTCCTGTCTGTACGTGATGTCTGCTTCCTTCTTTTTCTTCACTAAACCCTCAATGTCTGTAATCGTCCAGCATTCCCGACACCTACCGGCCTTTTCTTTCAACCTCACAGGAACATAGTGTCTTTGGACTCTCGTTTTCCCATTTCTGAAGACTTCCCATTTTCCAGCCGTCCCCTTACATGCGACCCAACCATCTTTTCTAAGTTCTAGCTTAATGCCGCCAAAATTAGACTTCCTCCAAATTAGAGTTTCAAATGTTCGATCTGGTTGATCCTTTTCCATTACTGTTTTTAAGCTAACAAAATTATGGTCGCTGACGCCAAAGTGCTTCCCCACTGACAACTCAGTCAACAGCCCTGCCTTATTTCCCAAGAGTCGATCAAGTTCGGCACTTTCTCTGATAGGTGCATTCACATACTTCCTCAGAACATTTTCTTGTATACTCTTAACAAACTCGTCTCCATCTAAACTTTTTACACTATGGCAGGTCCAGTCTATGTTTGCACAGTTCAAATTACCTACCAAAACCACCCTATTAATCTTGCAGATAACTTAAATCTCGTCACAAAATTATTTCTCAGTTTCCCACTGATTATTATGGGGCCTATAATACAATCCCTACAAGGTGATCATTCCTTTCTTAGCTCTCAGTTCCGTGCAAATGATTTCGCTGGTTGTCTTTCTGGAAACATTTTCCCAAAGTAGAGCTACAATGCTACCCCTTATGAAAAACGCCACTCCTCCTCCTCTCTTGCCTCCCTTTCTACCCTACTATTGCATTTGTATCCTACAATATTAAGCTGCCATTCATTTACATCCCTAAACCAAGATTCTGTAATTGCTGTGATGTCGCAGTCCCTGTTCGTAGCCATGCCCTGAGTTTATCTGACTTCCCTGTTAGTTCTCTTGCATAAATAAATGCTGTTTAATTGATCAGTACTACATTGTTCTCCGCTTTGTTCTTGCCTGCCATGACTGTTTGACTTGCTGCTTTTCTCCACTGTCCCAGTCTCAGATTGTTGTCATTCCTCAATCTCTACCTGGTTCCCACTCGGCCCCTTCCTAATTTGTCATTCCCCGAGCATTTTTAGGAAATGTCCCTGCCAGTATGTTAGTCCCCTTCCAATTCAGACGCAATCCATCCTTCTCGTACAGGTGACATTTCCCCCAGAAGAGATTGCAATGGTCCAAAAATATGAACCCTTCTACCATAAACCAGCTTCTTCGGCACGCTTCATCTTCTCTATCCTACGATCCCGACCCTCACTAGCTCGTCCCACCAGGAGGAATCCAGATAATACGCCCCTCGAGGACCTCATTTTGAAATTCCTGCCTAACTCGCTAAATTCTACTTTCAGAATGTCATTCTTTTCTCTTCCTAAGTCGTAGTAACCAATGGGCAAAATGACCTCTGCTGTTCCCTCTCCTCTTTGAGAGCATTTTGCAAGTTGTCTGTCACATCCTTATTCCTAACAGCAGGGAGGCAACACATTATTCTGATTTTTCGCTGTTGGCCGCAGATATGTCTGTCTGTGCTTTTGACTAAAATGGCCCCTAACACGATCGATCAGTTGAATCCGACGTAGCCCTCATTACATTATCGCCTGCCTTGATACCAGAAACTTGGTTCTTCGGTCTAAATTCCCCTGAAAGTCTATCACCTCCTATATTTTCCAACACAGCATACTTGTTTGAAATTAGGTTAGCCACAGAAGACTAGCTACCTATCCCTCCTACCTTACTTGTAGTTAACTCGTCTAAGGATTCTCTCCCTTCTTAGAATGCGATCCATCACACCCCCAGCTCTTGTAAAATCCTCATTGCCTGTAACTGTCGCTCCAACCAACCAGATTGCATGTCATGTTGAAGAGCATTTGTGAAGGGTAGAAAAATACATTACCAACATGTTACCTGTATTAGATGTTTTAAGAATCTGTTAGCTATAGGACGAGATTGAACAAACTTGGATTGTTTTGTAAGAGTGTCAGAGGCTGAGGGGCGAAATGGTTCAAGTATATAAAATTAGAAGAGGCAAGTATAATGTGAATCTTCGAAATTTTTTTTCCATTGTAAAATGTCAAATGGAAAAATACATAAAATTAAGGGATATTGGAAAGGTTTAAATGAGATGTGCTAATCAACTATTTTTACAGAAAGTTTGGACAGTGGGAAGGGAGGCAATAGAAGTAGAAACATTAGCAAATATTTGAAGTGGCACTTAGAGAGACATGTGAACGGGCGGAGTATAAAGGGATATGGACTATGTGCAAGCAGATGGGATTCAATTAGAATAGCATCATCGTCAGCACAGACATGTTGGGCCGAAGGGCCTGTTGCTGTGCTGTGCTGTTCTGTTTGCTAACTTCGCAGCATCAATGGTGCCAAAGTTCCTCAGAATATTTAACGCTTCAGTCAATTCACACTCATTATTCAAAGTTACAATGACGTCAAAATCATTCAATCCACCTCTTCTCATTGGGAAATCCTTTCATTTCCAAAATCAGCCGAGCCTATTTTCTCTGGCCTGCTTCCAATGCAAATATGTATTTCCTTATGGCATTCATACTGTTCATAATAATGTAGATATGGTTTAACTCTCCCTTTGCATAGTTTTTGCATGACATTCCTATTATATACTTCAATCCTTTTGTAATAAACACCAGCGTTTGATTTGTCTTCTCTATTTCCTGCTGAACCTGTAAGATACAATTTTTTAAATGATATGGCAATCAACAATAAATGAACCTGTGGTAACAATGAGAGGTACATTTTCTAAAAGAGAGTTTTCTTTTGAGCCGGTTGTATTTTATTAGTCGGTGTGAACACAAATGACAGAATAGAAAAGAGTGAGGAGCTGTGTGGTGGTCGGAGGATATGGTTTGTTTGCATTTTCAGAAGCCTTTAGACAAGTTTCAAATCGAACGAATGAGTAATTTGGGAGAGAATAGGGCCTATTAAAGATCAATCAGATCGTCCACGTCTGGAAGCACAGGAGGTGGGTGAGACATTGAACAAAAAAAGTCCTGTCAGTATTTACTGTGGAGAATGACATGGAAACTCGGGAACTTGGAAAAATAAAGAGTGATGTCTGGAATGAAACCACAATGAAGAAGTGAAGTTTCTGGAATTAAAAAATAATAAAAGTGGACCTATCCACAGGAACTAATCAAGTGGATCCCGGCATTTTGTGGCAATGTAGGGAAGATGTTGCAGTGCACCGGACAAAGAGGCTTGTACTATCAACAGACCCGGTGAGGTGCAGGAAGACTGAGGACTGGAGTAAAAAGACAAGAAACAACAAACCAGTGATGGGTAAGTTGTTGAAGGAGATTCTGAGAGAAGGTAGCTACGTATATTTGGAAAGGCAAGGGCTGATGAGAGATAGTCAGCATCGCTTTGTGAGCGGAAATTTGCGTTTCACTAATCTGATTGACTCTTTGATGTGGCGGTTAAGAGATGGTTGAAGGCAGAACGGTCAAGGTTGTCTACATGGACACCAGCAAAGCATTTGACAAGGTTCCAAGGAATGTTGAACATCTCGTCAAGACGAAGAAAGAAGATTACTACAGGTTGAGGAAACAATGATCAGACAGCGCTCCAGAGGATTACATGGGCCTGCATGATGGCTCAATCGTTATCACTGCTGCCTCATAGTACCACCCATCTTACCCATTTCCTCTGGTTCGACACGTGGACGACCTCTGTAAACTTTAATAGGCCCTATTCACTCCCGAGTTACATTTTAGCCCTAATTGAAACTTGTCTAAAAGCTTCTGAAAATGATAACTTTCGATTCGATTCCAGGGTTCGCTTCCAGCGTTGGGCGATTGTGAGGAGTTGCACATTCTCCCCGGGTCTGCACGGGTTTCCTGTGGGTGCTCCGGTTTCTGACCACTGTCCAAGGAGGTGTAGGTTAGTTAAATCAGCCATGCTAAATTAACCATAAAGTTCAGCGATGTGTAAGTTGGGGTTATTAGTCAGGGGAAATGTATAGGAATCGGGTGGGGGAATGTGTCCAGGTGGAATACACTTTGAAATGTTGGTGTGGAGTTGTTGGGCAAAATGGCCTGATTCCACACTGTAGGGATTGTATGATGGTAGCAAGAAAGGAATGAAGGATGCACTTAAAGAAGTAGGCAAAAGTTTTTGTGTGTAAGGCTAAGGAAACCCGTAACGCATTCTACACTTTTGTGAGAAACAAGACGATGGCTCGTGTGAGGGAAGGGCCGATCAGGGATAGTGGAGGGTTGTTGTGCCTGGAGTCCGTGGAGGTATGGACGGTCGTTAATCAATACATTGGCTCAGTATTCAGTACTGAGAGGGACGTTGTCGTTTGTGAGGACAGCGTGAAACCAGTTGATATGTGAACAGGTTGACGTAAAGAAGGATGGTGTGCTGAAAACTTTGAGAAAGATAAGGATAGGCAATCCCCAGGCTAGGCGATATGGACTCAATGTTTCTATACGTTTGCTACTCGTCTGGAAAGTACAGGGGCATGAGATACATGAAATATGACTGACTGAATGCAGAATTGGCTTGCCCATAAAAGACAGAGGTTGGTAGCAAATGGAAAGTATTCAACTTGGAGCGTAGTGACCAGTGGTGTCACACAGAGTTAGGTTATGGCATTTTGTGATTTTTATAAATGACTTGGATGTGGACGTGTAAGAGTGGGTTAGTAAGTTTGGCGATGACAGCAGGGTTGGTGGAATAAAGCATAGTGTGGAGGGCTGTTGTAGGTTACAACATGACATCCGCAGGATGCAGAGCTGGCCTGAGAATTGGCAGGTGGAGTTCAACCTGGTAAAGTGTGAAGTGAATCATTTTAGAAGTTCGAATTTGAATGCAGAATACAGAGTTAAAGAGAGGATTCTTGACAGTGTGGAGGGAAAAAGGAATGTTAGTGTCCATGTCCATAGATCGTTTAATGTTGCCACCCAAGTTGATAGGTTGATAAAAAGGCGCATCGTGTTTTGGCTATCATCAGTGGAATTGCACCATGAATTATGCTGCAACTCAATGGAGCCCTGGTTAGACCACACTTGGAATATTTTGTTCAGTTCTGGGTGCCCCCCTCATTAAAAGAGGAATGTGGAAGCTTTAGAGTGTGTACAGTGGAGATTTACCAGGATTCTGCCTAGACTGGCGGCATTTCGTATGGAGCCCGGTTGAGGGAGCGAAGTCTATTCTCATTGGAGCAAAGAAGGGTGAGCGGCCATTTGGAAGAGGGGAACAAGTTAATGAGAGGAACAGATATAGAGTGAATATTCAGCGACTGTTTCCCCATAGCAGAAATGTCTATCATGAGAGGACAAACTTTGAATGTAATAGGTTGAAAGTTAAGGGGGGATTTCAGAGTTTGGTTCTTCACACAGAGTGGAAGATGGGTGGAATGCATTACCAGTGGTGTTAGTAGTTTATGATGCATCAGGGATATTTAATAGACTCTTGGATTGGCACATGGGTGATCGTAACATGAAGAGTATGTCTGTACGTTTGATCTTAGACTATGATAACAGATCAGCATGTCATGAAAGGCCAAAGGGTCTTGTTCAGCACTGTTCTACGTTCTGTGTTCCACGTTCCATAAGTTAGACTGTGTAATATTTTCAGACCAATATAAAATTATGTGGCATCCAGGAGGAGATAGTAAATGGGGTATAAATTTGTCTGGTTGGAAGGAGACAGAGAGTGATTGGACACATTTTTGCATTTCTGACTGGAGGCAAGTGACCAGCGCTGTCGTCGATGCATTCTTATTTATAATTTGGATAAATGATTTGGATGGAAGTATTGGTTCCTGGTAATTTGGTTTTGATGGTGACATTGAAATTGACAATATAGTGTCCAGCGAAGAAAGTTTTCTGTGATATGTCAGGCTAAAGAGTAGCGTGAATAGTAGATTGATAGGTAAAAGTGGGCTGAAGATTAGCAAATGGAGTTTAATCAGATAAGTGCGAAGTGTTCCATTTTGGTAAAACAAACGGTGGAGCTTGTACATTTAGTGTACGCGCCCTGGGGAGTGTTGTCAATCAGAGACAGAGGGATACAGGTACACAATTCTTCGAATGTTGCATCACACGTGTATTTGCTGCTGAAGCAACCATTTGGGACTCTTACCTTCATTTGTCAGAGCATGGAGAATAGCAGTCGTGATGTCATATTGCGGCTGTACACGATATTGGTGAGGCCAGCATGAAGGCATTGTTGATCATTGGGAAGTACTCATTTGGTTCACTTACGTCCTTTAGGGAAGGACATCTGACACTCTTACCCGGTCTGGCCAATTTGTGACTCTCGACCCACAACATTGTGGCTGACTGTGAGCTGCCCTCTGGATGATTAGCAGTCAATGCTGTTCCAATTCGAGATTCCACATCCCATGAATGAACAAACAAAAGTACATACTTCCCTGCCTGTCTTTGTAAACACCTCCAGCTGCAGAAACTCGTACTGTCTTTGTAACACCGTTTAGGCCCTGGCCACTCTCTGTAACGCTCTCAACACCTTCAGCATCTTCAACCCTCACTTGTCCTATTGTGTTATTAAACACTGATAATGATTCCTCTTCCCAATGCCCTCCTCCTGCTGGGAAATCCTTTGAAATCGCTTTAACATTTTCTTGCGAAATACTCTCTTGTTTCAGAATTGTTAGCACTTTTTGTCTATCTTCTAAGCCTCATAATGTAACATGATCCAAATTGGTTTGGCTGAGGGACGGGTGAGTTTTTCTTGCTAATGTTTTGTCTATTTCAAAGGAGTTTCCTTTTGTTGAGTTCCTTCACATTTAACCCACTGTGCATTTGTAAACATACATTTCAGTCCGTTTACCTTGTTAACCTTGGGCAGTTCTCCTCTCAAACTCATGTAATTTGAAATATTAGAGTGTGGGCTACCATTCTACAATATTATGTGGTGGTCTGGCCTTGATCCAAACACTCCATGTTAACTATTAATATTCCTCGCACAACCTGTGATTCCTTGTATTTTCATTTCTACAGCAATTTTGGTGAGAGAACGCCCGCCTCATTGTGTCAAGACATTAATATCACGCAGATATAACATCTTGTGAAGTTCTCCAATCACCAGAGGTGATGCGACTCTGAGGTTGAAACAACCGTTGTTGTTCTCCCATTGGTTAAACATTTCCTAGGAGCTGTTGCTGCATTCTTCAATGTTTACCTCTGAAGTGGAACCTGTCGGCATTCTTTCTGCCCTTCTTTTTCAAGGTGCTGGTCTTCACTGCTCTTATTGTTTTGGCAAATAGTGTTATTTGTTCAAAGAGGCATCAGACGAATTTTGGTCCATGTGGTCTCCATAAATACGGAACAATAATTTGTTCAACCGCAAAGTTTTTAGCTTATTAACCATCGTACATTTCGGAGTCTCTTAAACAGTGATAAATAACTTGCCTGGCGGAAACATTTCATCTATTATTCCAGTTAGGTTTGGTCTCAGTGAGTAAACTGTCTTTATAAAGACATAATCCTCAACGTTCGTCAGTGTTCATTACCTCCAGAAAAGCCTTCCTGCTCCAATAATCTCAGCATGCCTTTGAGGACTCTGAGCAGAATGACGAAAGCACTTTTTTGCTCCTCATCGACCTGGTGCTCCTTGAGCCCATCAGTCGTGATGGGGAGGTGAGCACATGGTCCATAATCTGTTAGTCAATATTTCTGAAATATATCTGCAGAACCTTTCCCAGATACGGGAATGTCCCTTCGGCATTTCAAATGCGCGCTGCTATGATTTTCCATCTTATTTGTGTCGTGACTTCACTCTCTTGCGTTTCACACAACGAACACCCAATCTTCCGCCGATTCATTCACACTGTGATGATGATGAGTGAAGTATAATAACAATACTACTCTTCGTCTTTGCTCTCTTTTCGCTGACCCAGCCGAGAACTGCCGAATATGCTGCCTGTACCCGTTCAGTAGTCAGAGGTCATCTTGTTCAGGAGAAGTACCTTTCCCTAAAAGTATTTCAGATGTATATATTGGGACTACCCCTGGTGTGAAGTGATTGAATCGTGAACTAACATTTAACACGCTACCAATATATTTACTGGAATTTAAAATTATGAGAGGTGATCTCATTGAAATATATTGTATTTTTAATGTCTTGTCAGGAAAAATACTGAGAGGAGATTTCTGTCCATGAGGACAAAGCAACATAGACTCAAACAAAGGAGCAACTAAAAAAGACTGTGATGAGGAGGAACACCTTCTGTTAGATGGTGCTGAATTTTTGGAACTCCTCACCACAAGAGAGCAGTGAGTACAGAGTTCTTGCGTGTATAGATTCACGATCAGTCAGGGAATCAAGATTTAGAAGGAAATGACAAGAAAGTGGATGCAAGGAATTTTGAATCAGCTATGAACTTATCGAATTGGATTCGAGAGGTCAGCCTCGGAGATCTGCTTGCCGTTGTGACCCTGTCATCACTTGTTAAGAACAAGCTCGAAGTCCTACTCACTGTGTGATTCTGACGCACATTGGACAGCTTGGTTATGGGTTTTCTCAAGTGCTGCATGCTGAATGTGCAGTGAAAAAGGGACGCATCCCAGTGACAGACAGGTCTGAGTCATCGAGAGTGAGGCTCACCTTCTGTTCTCAAATTCACGCCCCGCTCCATTGACCGATACAATGAACCCCTACTTTCTGAAATTTGGGAATAAACCTCATTGAATTGTTCACCAACTCTTGCCATCACTCATTGCTCGCTTAGATCAGAATGTGCTGTGTAGCCCAGGAATGTTGGCAATCTAGAAAAAAAGAATAACCACATGGACATCTAGTCGATCCGATGGAGACATGCTCACGAATTCTCACATTCCAGCCAATATCATTATCTCATCTATCATCTGCGTGCTATCCCCACTGGCAGTACAGTATCAGCAGACGGTATTAAAACACAGGAGGGATAATCGGAATGCAAAGATATAGAGTGATACATGAGGAAAGAGTTGCAAGTTGGAGTGGTTGGGGCACTGATGGTCACTCAGATCACAGTGCCCCCCTGCATCTCATGCTCTTGGTTTTCAAGTTGGCACAAGGTGTGAGGGAAGTCGGTGACGTTGAATCTTGGCCTGGATGATCCATTCCTATAAAATCCCCTTGTCTAAGGTTGTCAGACAGGAAGAAAGGTGGGTCCAGTCTGTGTTCCGGGCTAAACATATGAACCAAAATTAGCCTGTGGTGTGTGTAGGTGGCAACATGAGATTGGAACGAATAAAACATCATTGAAAACTACATTCAGTGAAGTGTAACTGAGGGCGAAGTAGACCAGAACTACACCCAGTCCTCTCAGTGTCGTCTGAAAGAGGACTATGGAGAGCAGGGCTGTATTTAATCGTGAACTGTAATAAGCTTATTGAACTTTGTTAGTTTTGTACCAATGCAGGCAAGTGGAGATTATTCCATCATAATCCTTGCTTACAACTTATTGACAATGGACAGTTTATTGCAATGAGAAGGTGAGTTAATCACTGCAGACTTCACAGTCTCTCACCTGCTCTTGTAGCTGCAGTTAAATGATGATCATTAGATGAATGTGTTTCGATTGTCAGAAAACAAAACTTGAATTCACTATCGCCTTTTCGGGAAGGAAACTGTCACCCTTACCTGGCTGCGTCGATGTGTGACTCCACACCCACAGCTATGTAATGGATTCTTAACTATCATCTGGACAATTAGGGATGAATAATATATACGGGCCAAACCAATGCACATAACATAAACAAATGTTAATCTATAGAGGTGACCTGGGATATGCAGAGACTTTGATACTATCCCCAAACAAAACGACGTTTGTGTTTGCATCGTGACGTAATGAGACCAGAGGGTGGCATGATGTTACCTGAAAGACATGAGGGACATACAGAAAGAGACTCTGAAACTTTGATTCATCACCTTCTAATTCCTTCATTCAAAGCCAGTGATAGAACTGGAGATAGAACTGAACAAAAGGAGAGACACTCTCAAAAACAAAGGTATGCATGTGGTCATGCAGAGAGACAGAAGCAAATATTGATACGTAGCCTGTGCGGAGGCAGGAGAAAGGACAATGAGACAACACGTTATGAAACAAAACGCGAGATATATCAAGAGGAAATACATGAGGAATCGGGGGACAAAGAGGAACAGAGTGACACAGTTGTTAATGGGCGTCGTAGATTGAGACGCCGACGCAGAAACAGACACAAAAACTGAGAAAACGATTCACATGATGTAGACATCACTTCCCTCCAAACAAACGTTTCTCCCATTGGAGGCAGAGCTCGTCACACAGAGTTTCTTATTTCCATGGGTAAAAGCTATAAACTTCCGATATTCGACATGAAACGTTATTTGGTCACTTCGAGTCATGTGGTCTTTCATCATTCTTCCAAATGTCTCGAGCTGTCATGTTAATTGGTGCCATCGGCGGCGATGGTATTCAAATTTTCAACTCTTTTAAAATTTGAAACATGGCCATTTACTTCCACGTAGGCAGATCATGTGATTGACAGATGAAAGCCAACGGAAAACCAAGGGTGTTTGATTATCAAAACATGAAGCACTTATTTCTAATTTCAACACAACACCTCAGAAACATTTTACGCCTTCTGAATGCGATAGACACAGAAAAGCGATCCTACAACAAATGGATCACACTACTGAAAAGGAGTGTAAATGTTTAAGACTTGCATATATTTGCAGTTGCTGGACTCTTCAAGCACTGACACAAGAGGTTTTCATGGAACGTCCGTCATCCTTTCGGTGTTTCATTTTCTCTCTTTAATCACAACTGTAAGTGCTATAAAAAGCTTTGATCAGATACCTTTGTGTGGAACAACTCTAGTTCCGAATGCATGAAGATAGAGATCAGTCAGGCTTGTGCAGAAACTTGGCAAAGGTCTTCAGTGTCGTCAGCAAAATCCTAATTCCAACAAAATTAAATCAAACCTATAACCGCCAAACCAACCTTAACTTTCAATGACGTTGCCATCGCTGAATCACACACAATTAACAGATTGTGTTAGCCCATTCATTTCTAGCTGCACTTGAATAACAGCATACATCCTGGTATTACATCAGCACATCAGAGGCTGGGAATTCCATGGCATCAACAATTGACTCTGCGTCTGAGACAGGAAGCCATTGATCAATAACGCATCAACCACTTAAGCATTGACTCGCTACTATCTCCACACAGAGGCAGTGGTGTGCAATATGTAGAATATACATTGCTGATGCTCTTAAACATCTCTTTGGCAGCACTTTATGTAGCAAGGGATCAGTAATAAAAGGATAAAAGAGACAGCAGAAAACATGATAACTTGATTGTCATTTCCATGCCACAACACTTCAAGACTGAGGCAAACATCACATTTGCTTCGCAATGATGAGGGAAAAACTCTGGACATTGCTTCCTGAGAGCACTGCTGCAGGTGCTGACACCAGCATGGACCACAGTGACTCAGTGCCAGAGCTCATCACTGGCTTCTAAAGGACAATTCATGTGAGCATGACATGTTTCTTCGGCAAAGCACCAGACTCAATAATGAACCACCACTGGCACATACAAGCACAATGAAGATGAACATTTGGGAGACATGCAGACATCGAATAGCGTATGTTGATGTACAGATTCAACGGAACACTTGATCCAGAATCAGGGACAGAGCGATGGAATCTGTACTGGTGATTTAGGTGTGAGATGCTTCATTTGGTAAAATAAACGTAAAACAAATGTGAATTTACAGATATCAGAGACAGCAAATAATTTAACAATTCGATCAATGCCCAGTTCAGCACTTTCTTTAAAAGCAGTCTAAATTAGTCTAGGTCATTTCATAAGGACAAGTGATTTTCGCAGAAACTCAGCAGCTGCAGCATGAAGCCTATTTCATGTGCATGGCGTGGCATCTACATGGGACTGTAATTAAAGAAATGAATGCATCGGATAAATAATCAGCATTGTCTGTATTCAGCCAAAATTCGCCACGTTAGCAAACAGTAAAGCGATTGATTTACTTCGATTGTCCACGTTCTTCTCCTTCTGCATTGATCGCAGCAATAACATCACCAGGGAAAACACTAAGTTGCTACGAGTCTCGAAACACTTTCTTTGAAGCACGAAACATATGTGCAATCTGGAAGATTAATAGCAATTGATATTTTCTCTTAAAAAAACACTATTGCTTTTGCACTTAACGTTGGGATGTCAGCGGAGGATGGCATTATTGCACTTGCACCACGAGAGAAAAGATACAGAGATTCATCGCGTTTCAATTCATTCATTCAAATTGTACCCCATTGCATGCAGGTAGACACACACACACAAACGACACACACACACACACACACACACACACACACACACACACACACACACACACACAGACGCACACACGCACACGCAGACACAAACAGAGACACAGATGAAGACACAGAGACACGCACATAACCACAGACAGACAAATACGGTTGTACACACACATACGTAAACAGAAACAAACACAAATATATGCTCACAGACACGCATGCACCGACAAACAAACAGACGTTCAACGTGTGTTGGAATATTGTCAGGGAAGAGACCGATTGCTTTAATAAACTCATTTCGTTTTCGCTATCAAACTATATCATCATTTAATACTCAGACAGGTAGAGAGAAATTTTTTGATGAATCACGTTTTAATTCGTTCTTTCAAAATGTGCTCTATGTCAAGAAGAGGGACTGACACACAGACACACACACACACACACACACACACACACACACACATACACCAAAACACAGACAGAAAAGGGATGGAGCAGTTTCTCTGTGAAGAGAGACTGGTTAAGCTCACGTTGCTTTCTTTGGAGAAGGGAAGGTCGCAGGTTGGTCCTGTTTGTGGTGTCTATGATTATGAACGTCACATCAGAGGGTTTACGATGCAAGAGCCCCACTTAATCGAAGGTCAAAGGCAAGGAGTGTATGATTTTCTGGGAAGAGCAACCTGACAGACGGGGGTTGAGGGAACACGTTTTCACTCAGAGAGTCGGGTCTGGCATGCTGTGTCTGGGAGGGTAGCTGAGGAGGAAACACTCTAACCACTAAAAAGCACTTACATGCTTTAAGCGTGATGTGGGAAAGTGGACTCATAAAGGTTTTGGACATCGTTGGCAACAGAGACCGGACAGGCTGAAAGGCCTCTTCAGCAGTCTGTGATTTGATGATTCCATGGGTCTCTCTAAGGTTTCACGAATCACAGTGGATCCAGTCTCTTGCCAAATTTGGAGTATTTGGGAATTTCACAGTGCACAAGGAAGCCCTTCCAGCCATCGTGAATGTATAGACTCGCAAAAGGGACAACATCTCTCACTATCCCCCAGCCCTCTCTCTGTAGCACTCTCCACTCAGGATTTTGAAATGTCTTGTCAGCTTCTTTTGAAATGTCCTTTGGAATCCACCTCGACCACTGTATCGTGTCGTGCACTCGAATTCATACTAACTATCTGAGTAATCCTTTCAATAGTACAACATGAGGGGAGTACAGTAGCAGTGGGACCTGAGGAATTATATCCATATTTTCGGAATTTGGATCGGTACAGTTGAAGCATTTGATAAAAAGCACATTGCAAATACTAACATCTCTCTGACTAAACAGCTTTCTCCTCATTCCATTCCTCGACGTCTAGCAGATAATCTTTCAATTGTAATTCCACTTATTGACCTACCAATTGGAAACAAAGTATTCTTCTTTACCCTGCCAAAGTTGTTGATAATTTTGAACAACTGAACAATTCACCTCTTCTCTGTTCCGAGGAGAATCCAATTTCTCCTACATTTCCTTCTGTCTAAAATCTCACATCCTTGGTCGATGGTACACGCTGTTGCTACTCAGCATCTGCAGAGGAGGGAGTGGATGGTTGTCGATTTATTGTTCATCACTTACACGTTTGGACACAGCGAGAAACTCACTGTCTTTAAAAGTGTTAAATTGAAGCTCCTTGAAAACAGTCCCCACCTATGATGGAACAGCTGTGATCTTGTTAGCAGACCTATTCCAGAAATTACATTCAGCGATGGGCAGAGAGTGGTTATTGGCTTCCACATCAGAAAAGTGCGTTGTTTTAAAGATAAGTTCCTATCATTATCGTTCATTGTTATCTATCCCTTTCCCATGTAATTGGTGTGCAAAAGGTTCCTTTCAATAAATAGTAGCACCCTTCTGCCAGGATATTCTGCACACCACCAATTGTGCAATGGGGCTGTGGATGGGAGTTGTCGTGGTGAACCAGGACTGAATTGCACAAGATGGCCGCTTGGGCTTTTGCACCGAACGCTCACGGCTGAAATGGTCGGACAGTTACGTACAGCAGACGGTCACAATTAAGCTTGTTCTCATCAGCTGGATATACTGAATGAGAATAATCGCCGAAGGAAACCTTCGGCAAGTTATTCAGCTCTCTGTAAATAGACAGTTCTCATTACTTAAGCATTCTAATAAGGGAATTTTTTGTAAGGCCAAGTTTAGCGACTGCCCCATGTTTGATATATAGTAAAAAAAGTAGGAGGAAAAGTATGTTGCGAGAGTATTCTGAATTATAAAGGTAATATAGAAATAGAAATGCAAAGAAGAAATTAGTGTGAAAAGATTAGTTGCATTCATAAAGGATAAGTTCATCAGTGAAAAAACAGGATAAATGTATTGTTAGAAAAGATAAAGTAATGAATGGTCGAAATACAAATTCTGCAAACAATAAAGAACATTGGCGCAGGAAGGTAACAGAAGAAGCCACGATTCTGGAAACATTGGCAATTGAAATTGACATTCAGATGAAGAGATTTCGAACAAATTATTACATCCAAAGAATTAAGGGAACATGACAAAGAGGAATTGCAAAGTCCACAATGACATGTTGTTTGTGAAATCTAAATAAGCTTCTTTTAATAGTTTGGTAAAGTTGTAAAGTACGTGAATTTCACTCTTTCAGTGAAATACGAATAGTTGTTTTATCTATTAAGAAAAAGGTGATTCCTAATCGAAAGTATTTATTGTGGGAATAAATCAGATTAATCGAAAGAAGGAACTTTATTTTAACTTCCACTTACAGCATGTGAGGATTCTGGATAAGCCAAGATGGAGGACGGGGAAAATCTAAATGTAACAGCTGTTCGTATTTTGATGTATTTTCGGTGCTGGAGGTGATTTTCGTGACTTCCAGGAGCAGCAAATACTGTTTATATGCTGTTGCAATTGTTTGGAAACTATGGAGAAAAACAAAGTCAAACAACGGCACTTTGAAAAGCAGAAAGGCAGCGAACACATGGTGTGTAAGGGAGAGACGAAAGAAACCGACATTGCTCACTGATATAACAGTTAATCTACGCATTACTGCCTTTGCTGTCTGAGTTCATGTATTGGAGAGTGTCGAGGAAAACTTAACAAACAGCGACATTGGCAACTGATCTTGGAGCACCTTGTTTGGGAAAGGTCACAGCATAGAAATAGATAAGTCTATTATTTCAAGTATAGCCTTGCTGTAAATATATAACAGTGAGTAGAGTGGGTTTTTCTTGATTATATTGGATGTGTCTTTTTTTTAATGGATGTGTCTGTTGATTAAATTTGAAAAATATAAGGCAAAAGTATTAAGTTGGTCTAGTGTGAGACAATAAGACAGTGCTATGTTTTGTGCGTAGACTGGAAATAGCAAAATGGCCTTGGGTAGTGTGATATCCTATTCTTGTCAGATGTGGGAGTTTTGGAAGTGTTTACCCTTTACTGAGGATTATAGCTGCAATAAATATCAATTACTGCGAATCCGGTCAGACAGAATGCATTGCTTGGAGCAACAGTTACAGGCGATGAGGAATTTACAAGAGCTGGGGGTGTGATGGATGGCAGTTATAAGATGGGAGAAAAAATTAGGTGAGCTAACCCCAAGTAAGGTAGGAAGGATAGGCAGGTACTCTCCTGTGGCTAATCCTATTTTAAACAATTATGCTGTTTTGGAAAATATAGGGGGTGATGGACTTTCAGGGGAATTTAACACGAAAAAACAGGTTTCTGGCAGCAAGGCAGGCGATAATGTCATGAGGGCTACGTAGGGTTCCAACTGATCGATCGTGTTAGGGGACATTCTAGTCAGAAGCACAGGCAGACATATCTGCAGCCAATTGCGAAAAATCAGAATAGTGTGTTACCTTCCTGCTGCCAGGATCAAGGATGTGACAGACAGGGTGCAAAATGCTCTCAAAGACGGGAGGGAACAGCAGAAGGTCATTGCACACATTGGTTACAACGACATAGGAAGGGAAAAGAATGATATTCTGAAGGTAGAATTTAGAGAGTTAGGCAGGAATTTCAAAATTAGGTCCTCTCCGGGAGTAATATCTGGAATTCTCATTGTGGGAGGAGCTAGTGAGGGTCGGAATTGTAGGATAGAGCAGATGAACCGAGCATAAGAAGCTGGTTTATGGAAGAAGGGTTCATATTTTTGGACCATTGGAATCTCTTCTGGGGTAAATGCCACCTGTACAAGAAGAATAGTTTGCGTCTGAATTGGAAAGGGTCTAATATACTTGCAGGAAGATTTTCTAAAATGGCTCGGGAGGAGTCAAATTAGTAAGTGGCGGGGTGGGAACCAGCGGGAGATTGAGAAATGATAACAATCTGAGACTGGTGCAATGGAGACAAGCAGCAAGTGAATCAGTGAAGGCAGGCATGAACAAAGCGGAGAACAAGGTAGTACTGATCAATTAAACAGCATTTATTTCAATGCAAGAGAACTAACAGGGAAGTCAGATTAACTTTGGGCATGGCTACGAACTTGGACTGAGATATCACAGCAATTACAGAAACATGGCTCAGGGATGTACATGAATGGCAGCTTAATGTTGTAGGATACAAATGCAATAGTAGGATAGAAAGGGAGGCAAGAGAGGAGGGGGAGTTGCGTTTTTCATAAGGCTTTTATTATTGCTGTACTTCGGGGGATGTTCCCAGAAAGACACCCAGCGAAATCATTTGCATGGAATTGAGAAATAAAAAAGGAATTATCACCTTGTTGGGATTGTATTATAGTCCGCATACTAATCAGGAGGAAAACGTGAAACAAATTTGTAACGAGATTTCAGTTATCTGCCAGATTAATAGGGTGGTTATGGTCGGGAATTTGAACTGTTCAAACATCGACTGGAACTGCCATAGTATTCAGAGTTTAGATAGAGACAGGTGAATGACTGTGTGGAGTTGGCACATTCTCACCGTGTCTGCGTGGAGTTCCTCCAGGTGATCCGTTTTCCTCCCACAGTCCAAAAATGTGCAGGTTATGTGAATTGGCCATGCCAAATTTCCCGTCGTATTACGTGAAGGGGTAAATATAGGGGAATGGGTCTGGGTGGGTTGCGCTTCGGTGGGTCGGTGTGGACTTGTTGGGCCAAAGTGCCAGTTTCCACACTGTAAGTAATCTAATCTAAGAAAATGTTCTGAGGAAGTATGTGAATGCACCTAACAGAGAAAGTGCAGAGCTTGATCTCCTCATGGGAAATGAGACAGGGCAGGTGACTGAGTTGTCAGTAGGGGAGCACTTTGGGGTCAGCGAACATAGTTCTGTTAGTTTTAAAACAGTAATAGAAAAGGATCAAACAGATCAAACAGTTGAAATTGTAATTTGGAGGAAGGCTAATTTTGTCGGCATTAAGCAAGAAATTAAAAAGCTGATTGGGTCGCAGGTACCGGGATGGCTGGAAAATGGGAAGTCTTCAGAAATGAAAAAACGGGAGTCCAAAGACAGTATATTCATGTTCGATTGAAAGAAAAGGCCGGTAGGTGTCGGGAATGCTGGATGACTATAGATATTGAGGATTAAGTGAAGATAAAGAAGTATGCAGACATCACGTACAGACAGGAGCGATCGAGTGAATCCCTGGACGAGTACAACGGCAGAGGGAGTATACTTGAGAGGGAAATCAGAATGGCAAAAAAGGGGACATGAGATAGCTTTGGCAATATAGTTGAGAAGAATTCAGAAGTCTTTTATAAAAACATTAAAGACGAAAGGGTAACGATGGAGCGAACTGGGCCCCACAAAAATCAGCAAAGCAGCCTTGGTGTGGAGCTGAAGAATATGGGAAGATACTAAACGACTATTTGCTTCCGTTTTTATTGTTGAGAAGGATATGGACGACATAGAATGTGGTCTAATAGGTGGCGACATCATGAAAAATGTCCATAATATAGAGGACGAACTATCGGATATTTTGAAACGCATTAAGTTGGGCAAATCCCCAGGACCTGATTAGGTGTACATCACAGCTTTGTGGGAAGCTACGGAAGTGATTACTGTGCCCCTTGCAGAGATATTTATGTTAGCGATACTCTCAGGTGAGGTGCCAGAAGACGAGCGGTTTGCTAACATGGCGCCATTTTTGAAAGGTGGTAAGGACAAGCCAGAGAACTAAAAACTGGATAGCTGACGTCGCTGGTGGGCAAATTGTTGGAGGGAAACCTGAGGGACATCAGTTACACATATTGGAAAGGTAAGGACTCATTTGGGGTAATCGACATTGCTTTGTCCTTGGGAATTCTTGTCTCACAAATATGATTGAGTTTTTTGAAGAAGTAATGATGAGGATCGATGAGGGCAGAGCGGTGGACGTGATCACTATGGACTTAAATATGGCATTCGACAAGATTTCCCACAGGACACTGGTTAGCAAAGTTAAATCTCATGGTATGCAGGGAGAACTAACCATTCAGTACAGGACTGGCTGGGAAGGTAAAGAAAGAGCGTGATGGTAAAGAGTTGTTTTTCGGACTGGAGGCCTGTGATCAGTGGTGTGCCACACGACTCGATGCTGGGTCCAACATGTTTTGTCATTGAGGTAAATGATTTCAACATGAACACAGGAGATATAGTTACTAAGTTTGCAGATGACACCGAAAGTAGCAGTGTATTGCATAGCGAAGAAAGTTACGTCAGATTGCAACGTGATCTTGATCAGATGGGCCACATGGTATCAGAATGTAATGTAGATAATCCATTATTGTTCAGAATAATGTCTTGACAGTTGCAGCTTCCATACCACAAAACCAGCGAGCCTTCTGAAGAATATACGTGCTTTTATACATGAAGTTCGAGACAATGTACCTCAAGCAGCTCGGTGAAGTCACCGTTCACAAAACCAAAGATGCTGCTAACATGCAGTCGTAGTAGCATGGCCGAGCGGTCTAAGGCGCTGGATTTAAGTTCCAATCTCTCCAGAGACGTGGGTTCGAATTCCACTGCTGCTAACTTGCACCTTTTGCACGGTATGAGGCTCTGCAGAGGTTTGGCGTACACATGATATGCTGATAGGCCTGTTTCGGCAGTCTCGGATCACTTGAGCCTCTGAGGTCAGTTTAGAATAAAAACCATACTTTAAACACTCAGTGCGTACCTACAAATATTTGCCATACACTTATGTAGATATTCGTCAGCTCTGGAACTTCTAACACATTGGTTTCACAGTGCACTCACTCTGTAAAAAGACAGAGAGATCAGGATGGAGTTTAGGAGAGGTAAATTATGTTTCCACATACTCTGCTGAATTTTGTTCTGAAATTTCTATGTTAATCACAACGTTCCCTGATGTCTATATTTTATGAAAATTGAGAGAAAGGGGTGCTGTTGAATAGAAGGTTTAGTGAAATAACGATGCTGACTCTGAGCAGCAGGCTCTTAAATGGGAAATAGCACCGAAAACAGTTCGGGATTCAAAAAGGAAATATATGTACAGAAGTTAAACGTGATAAACGAACGGCTTAACTCACCACAGCGCCTCTGGGAGAATTCATGGGAAAATATCCCAGTTTCTGTCTCCTGATCAACAAACTAAGCGAACGCTAATTGATGGTCTATTTCTCAGATAAACCAGCTTTCTATTGCATAGTTTAAATTTCACGAATCCTTGCAGGTGATTCTCAAATAACTTCAGTGGGTGCATTTCCGAAGGGGGCACCCCTCCAGATCAGATTCTCACAGATTAATTTAAAGTTCATCAAAAGCCTGGCAACGAACTGACGATCTGGATCAATGGAAGTATTGTCAAGTGGAAGACCCTGACCTCTCAGATTCACATTGTCCAGTTTAAATGCATTAAACCCGATATATAAATCTCAATCTGCCTCCTTGGTTGCATTCCACACAGGCATGTACTTACAAATGAGGATCACAGCTCTTAGTTTAAACGTAACCAAACTTGATACTTTAGTGTCATTCCACATCAATAGTTTTATTTTCGACAGGCGCACCCAGACTAATCAGTGACAATGAACGAACTAATCCCTGATCGCCTGTCATGCGGAATAAACGTGATTTTCCCACTTCAGTTCATGTTCGTGCGAAATGGCCTGATGAGTGCAAGGAAAAACATTTTCGAGAAAATCCGCATATCCTTTCAACGAGAAGCCTGATTAGATTGCATAGCAGGTTAATACACGGCAATTCCTGGAGCAACCAGGAGTTAATAGGAACATAAGGAAAAGCAGTGGAGGAAAGTCATGATAGTGACTATTCAGATTCTAATACCTCAGCTCGTGTTGATGAGAACAGGATCTGGATGAAGGCTGCATTGTGTCCAAAATCTGTTGTTTTCCTTCACTTTCCCTCGTTCTGTCAAGACTGTTCCACCATTCAGTGAGATTGTATTTGATCGAATCATCCACAAAATCACTTTCTTGCCCTATTCCAAAAACCCTTAATTCGTTTCCTGATTAAAAGTCTGTCTATCCCAGCTATGAATACACTTGATGACTCAATCGCAGCAGCCCTCTGCAGTGAAGAATTCTACAGAATCACGAACTTATGAGAGAAACTATTTCTCCTTATCTCTGCTTGAAATGTATAACGCCTTCCACTAAGACTATGCCCGACGGTACTACCCTGTCCCACAAATTCTCCACATGTAGCCTCTCATTTCAAAGAATAATCTTGGAAACTGCATTAAAGTTAACACCCATTCTTCTATATTTGCACTAGTACAAAACCAAACTACGCAACCAATTCTATGAGGAAATATCCTCTTGTTGTTGAGTATCCTGTGGAGACATTTCCCTGTCGAATGATGAGACTGATATTGATGATGTTTTCTTAAAGTTTGGGTGCAGGGAGAAATAACAAATAACAAACGAAGATGCAGCAGTGAAAAATTCAACATGTTATCATGGAGAGAGCTGTCCTGATCTGAAGTTTCCTCGCAGAAATTGAATATGAGACAATCTCTTCCAATATTCAATCCTTGAAATGGAAAGGAAGAAACCATAGATTATTTTGGTGTCCAATAAAGCGGGAATGGAAATGGAGGGATGGAAATTTCAATATATCCGTCAGGTATTGATGAGATGAATGGCAGATATCAGTACCGCCGTATGAAGTGAGTCTGTGAACAATAGGAAAAGCGTGCCTGTGAGAGAATCAGAAAAAAAAATGGCACAATGAAAACAGACGTTGCGACACTGAGAGGGTGTCAGAAGGGAGATGGAAGAAAAGGATATCGATTTGAAAATGGGAAATTAACAGCAATTTGTGAAAAGATCAGGACCCTGGTGTTGAGCGGATTTTATGATTATTGAGGGAGTCGAACGCAGTGATGAGAATTTTAAATTCGAGACCTCACCTGGATGCCACCTCATGACCGTCGTGAGCACAGGAGTCATATGGCGACAGGACTTGATATGTGTTAATGAGTGACTGACAAACGTGGAATTGATGGAAGCGTCGAGCTTTGGACTTTCCCTGGGAAACGTTTGGGTAAGCAGAATGTGGATTTAACAAAGTTAACAATGAGTTTTAACGTTGCCATGAGTTTAGGAGGATTGGAAATGGAGACAAATGATGGAAATGTCTGGAGAGAAAGTTGGTTCAAATTGTAGTCTTGACTTGTGCCAATAATGTGATTGTTTACAGTTCCTGTTCAGGATGATGTTCTGTTGGTATGGAGCAGGGTGCATGCTGGTGAGTGAAGAGACCGTACTCGGTTTTCCAATGATTTGAAAAAGGATTGGAGTGGCACACTGACACATACCTTCAAATCGAACATCAAATAATTTGCACTTTGCAGTGGAGAAAGAGCAGCGAACTTTTGAGAGACCCTCGCTAATTATCGATGCTTCTGACGGATCTGAGTGTGAGGTGAGATGTGAACTTTGAAGAGGTACCTCTGTCAAAAACAAATAGAACGCACAGGGATTTGTTTCATTGACAAATGACCTGGAAGATAATGTAAATCGATTAACAACATGGGGAATGCTATCGATGATTGAACATCGAATCTTGCTATCCTCTGCACAGTCAGTTAGTTGCTGATTGATTTTGCTAATCGAGGGAGGTCAGATGCTTACCGACCAACACAGATAATATTTATTAAAATAAAAAGGAGTAAAGACCGTCGGCCTGGTTTTGGCAGGACTTGAGTGATCTTGGAATCGTTGGGACTGGCTGATATGTTTTACTCTGTCTCGTTTGTTATCCACTTCAACAACTGTTGAACAATCTGACAAAAGTAAGAAGAAATCACTTGGCGCAGTGTAGTGAAAAGTATGCAATCACCCGTGACGTATAAATTATAGATGCAGCTTTGTTTTTACGAACAATTTATTATACTAAGAACTCATGGAATCCATCATTTGAACCTGATTAATCGAACTTGCAAATTACAATTCTTTCATTTTCTTTGTAATTCTTCTCTCCACTCCAGCTGTCTGTCTGAGCATGAGTGGATATCATGATCAAGGGATTTTGCGATTAATATGATTAATTAATAGTCATTAGTTAGATTATCACGCCCTTTATCATTGCCTTACCAAAGGGAATGTATGAATAAAAAATCGGAACTTTGAGATATGGTATAAACGTAGTGCCCAAATCCAGTTATTCAAAACTCTGGTTTGGAAGATTTTCGAAATCTTGAGTGTCATTGAACATTTTAAATTCCAAGTAAATTGAGGGACTGAGTGATAGATTTGGTTTATTTTGCTATTCCTGTTTAAAGAAAGTGTGAATCCGTACATTTGAAGAATAGTAATAAGGAAATCTATGTAACTATATTTCACAGTTTTACACAAATATTTCGCAAGAACACTGACCCCAGCAGTAGAGTATAGTCAGTGACAATTGTGTTCTTGCAGTAGAGCTTGTATTCCAGATTCAAATCCTGATTGAGACACTTTCCTGCGACCCAAACAATAGCCAGAATGGGATAGTAAAACATTTCCAGAATCCGAACAGTTCAATAGATCCACGATTCCAAATTCATCCATTTATAGTTCTCATAAATATAACTAACCTCAAAGGAAAAGAATTTTCTCAATGTTAGAACGCTGGGAAGTGTTGATCCGAACTCCTTATCCATTCCTGTTACAATCTCTGAGATTGAAATCAAACCTCACACTCTGTTGTGAGCTGCAGGTTCATATAAATTTTGAATCTGGCAAAGCATTCTCCCTTAAACTATGAAAGGATACATTGGGTGGTAAATCCTTTTTAAAAGAAACCGGGAATCAACCAGTAACACAATCAGATTTCTGAAGGCTTCAAATAGATGTGTACTCAGATGGAATTTCCAATCGCTGATTTTTAAACAACAGTAAACAAAATTCTGCTCTAACGTCTAAAAGATTTACAGGAATGATCTTGAGGAAGGTATAGGTAATTTTCTTCGTAAATTTGCAGATGAAATTAAGGTTGGTGGAGCAGCCGTTAGTGAAGATATTTGTCAGAGAATGCTGTAGAACTTAGACACATTGGAGATTTGGGAGGAAAAATGGCAAATGGAGTTCAAACCAGACAATTGCCAGATGATACATTTTGGAAGATCCAGTTCGAGAGTGAAATATACGTTAAATGGAAAAGCCCTGGGGAAAATTGATGCATCGAGAGATCGGGGTGCTCAGGTCCAATGTATTCTGAAGGTGGCAACACAGTTTGATGGAGTGGCCAAGAAGGCATACGACATGTTTTCCTTCATTTGGGCGCTGTATTCTTTATAAGAATTAACAGGTCATGTAATATTATGTACGACTTTGAAGGGGCCACATATGCGTTACTCTGTCCAGTTCTGATCGCCTCATTACCAATAGATTATGGTTGGATGGAGAGGCGTTTCACCAGGATATTTCCTGGTATGGATGAAGCCAGCAATGAAGGCAGTCGAGGACATTGCGATTACTTTCATTAAAAAGACGAAGGTTGAGGGAGTATGTGATTGCGGTCTACACAATCACGAGAGGGACAGAGAGGGTGGATTGCAAGAAGTTCTTTCCCAGAGCAGGGGTCCCAATTATTTGGGGTCACGAGTTCAAGGTAAGAGAGGAAATATTTCAGAGCAATACGTGTGGAAATTTCTTTATGTGGAGGGTGATGGATGCCAGGAAACTGTTGCCAGCGAATATGGTAGAAGCAGGCATGATAGCACTATATTTAAGATGGATCTAGACAGATGCATGAATGGCAAGGGAGCTGAGGGATACGGATCCTTCGAAATTAGGCGACAGATTTTGACAAAGGATCTCGTTCAGCGCAGGCTCGGAGAGCCGAACGGCCTGATTCTGTGTTGTAGTTTTCTTTGTTATGTGTTCTTATTCCTGAAGATGTGGACCAAGGGGTAGAAGCTGCAATAAAGATTCATTAGCTAGAGAGGTCAAAAAGTGATTGCACAATCGATATGTTTCATTAGATATTCGCAGCTCATTCACTTTGATGGGTGTTTTACTGTCAACTGATGTACAATGAACATTTGTGACATTTCCACATACACCACCTTCAAAAGTGATGCCTGACGATGACACATCAGCGCTGGAGCCTACGATAAAGCACTGTACACGATTATCAGAAGTAGTGTCTAGACTCCTTCGGTACCAGTATAACTGTTTTCAGTCGAATCTCTTCACATTAGATGATGTCCACCAGCTTCTGAAGACATTGAGTGTAATTATTTCCACTTGATCTTGGAGTATCCCCCATTTTCAACACAAAGCCTTTTTTATTGTGTGACAAGGACACTCTGTGTTATCTGCACACGGACACGACCAGAGACGTAACGATATGCGAAATACATCTCGTCAGTTCTGTTCAGAGTAATGCAAATGAGAATATTAAGCTCATCTGATCAGTTCCCATTTTTCCCCTCAGCCATCGACACTCCTCAGCAAAGAGACAGTCAATGTCATAAGCCAATTGTTCCATGCAATGTCGACACCAATCTTTGGTGTTCGGCGTGGTGTTCACATGGAGCAATCAAATTCAGATCTGCTTTCAGACCTGTCCAGAAGTTGAAAGGAACTGCATTGGAGAGGTGAGGCGAGAGGGTATGCCTTTGATGGAAACTCCGCATTTGTCTCAGAGTGACATCAGGCATAACATAGTATCATAGTATCCCTACTGAGTATAAACAGGCCCTTTGGCCTAAAAGATCGACATCGACCGGCCGAGGAATAACTCAGGCAGATCCATTCACCAGTCCTATCACTCTACATTTACCTCTGACTCATGGACATAACCCAGTGACATTGCCAGTCAATGGAAAACTAGGACAGACATTTCACTGATTGGAATTTGAAACAATATGCTCACTCTTGTTCGAGGCCAATCATCTCTCACCATAACAGATTTCACCAGACATTTAACAGCAAGGAAACCTCGGGCAGGTGGAGGCCAACTGAAACTTCTAGACTGCTTCATGACTCAATATGACCATGGCTGATAATCCAGCTGAATCCCCTGTTCCCACTTCATCATCCAAAACCCTTTTATTACATCTTTCTAACAAATGATAACAAAGTCCTATTTGAAAACATGTTCGATGGGCTGGTGGAAGAAGCACACACGTGAACGGCAGCAGACACTTAACGAGCACAGTGACAAATTCTCAAAACCTCTTTCCTCTGTTTGTCAATGCAGATGTGTATAAACCTCTGCAGTGAACATGAACGGATAAAAGAACGACCTATGGCGGCATCTATTAAAATCAAAACGCCAAGCAGCACAGCAGCATCTCCCACCTCGGCGCTGTAGTTCTGAAGGGTAATGGAAAGACAAGAACACCGATCGTCTTTTTATATGGTCTCGTATATTAACCATTGGCACAGTGCTGACTTCTTCACTTTGCGTTCTTATAAGATGGAGATTCATAACTGAGATGGACAGGAGCTGTAATCAAAGAACAAACGTGCCTCCCAGGCGTTTACATCAGACGTTGAACACAGATACTGGATTGAGAAAAGATTGAATGAAGTAAGATCAAAATAATTTCCTTTTTGGAACGGAGAGGGTGTTTAGTCCCTTAAGCCAGCTCAGTTCCTCAACAAGAACATGGCTGATCTGTGGGATAACTCTATCCCCTTACTTTGGACCTATATCATTGATGTTCTTCCTAAATTAAAAAAAACTCTATGTCCAATTTAAATTTAACAATTGATTGCCATTTGTTTTAGGGAATTTGAGCAGACATTAATATTTGTGTGTAGAAGTTTTTTTTCTATTATCTCTCCTGAAGTCCTTCATTCTTAGAAAGGGCCTTAATTCTTAGATTTTGATGTGGGCGTCACTGGCTGAGACCAGTAGCTATTGCTAGTCCCTAGTTGTCTTTGTGAAGGTGGTGGCGAACCACCTTCTTGAACAGAAGTAATTTTCGTGCTGCAGGTAAACCCATAATGTCCTAACAGAAACAATTCCAGGATCTTGTAACTGCTCATTTTTGACTTCAGTTCCACTCATTATAAATACTATAAGTTTATCGATCCTATATCTCCCTGTTACTATAGAGAAGTCTTTCGTTATACCACCCCTTAACCTTCTACATTGAGTTCAGAGATTTATTTGCGAGATGCTGTGTTTTTCTGCCGACGTTTTATCACGTCGTAAGTGTACCTGCAGTGAAGCTTTCGTGGTTTGTCATTCCTGCTATTTATTTTCCTCAGTTTTCTGGTACTTCCGGTTGTGCATCTGAAAGGTTTGTCCACGTGATCCAGTTCAATACGTTGATTTATAGAGTTCCGGTTTGAGTTGCAGGCTTCATGGAACTCTCTTGCGGGTCTCTGCGTTGCCTGTGGTTGTATGATTCGGTTCTCTCAATTGAATTTGTGTCCGTCTTTGTCTGTGTGGCTCGACATGAGACAGTATTGGTCGTATTGGTCGTATCTGGCAGCACGTCAATACCAGACTTAACAGAGCACTAACACTTCACCCGAGGCGCACTAATGATCTTACCCAGCAGGAAAGCACATCAGCTAAGTGAATGTATCTGCAGTCTCACAAACAATCCGGCATACAATTCTTCAAAAATACTTATTTAATTCTACAGAGTACAAACATAATTTGTCTAACCTTTCCTCAGAATATAACCTCTGAAGTCCTGGGATCATCCTTGTGAACGTGCACATAATTCACTTCAAGAGCAAAACATTCTTCCAAAGGTGTGACGCCCAGCTTTGGTGACTACACTTTCAGGGAGCTCATGACTTGGCCAACTAGATCACTCCGTATAATATTGTCTGAAAACTGCTTCAATGTTATGAGGATTTCTGCCTCGACTATCCTCACATGCTGCCTGGATCGTTGTGTTTTTCCAGCCATCTGTCCGTGCATTTCGGACCACACCATCTTCAGATGTTTTTTATTTGCCTCTCGACCACCCGGATAGGCAGTGACTTGTACATTCCCAACATGCTCTGGCTAAAAGAAATTGATATAGTCTCCAAATTCTCCCATTTTCTGGAAATCTATGCGGCCCGTCATTGAGCCCTGCATCAAGGGGATCCTTTCTTCTTGTCTTTCCTGTCTATTCCTCTAATCGTATATACACGTCAGTCACGTGTCCTCCCAATTTCCTCTGTTCAAAGAAAAACAACTTCATTCTGCTAAATCTAACTTCATTGCTAAATCTCTTCAACACAGGCAGCATATTTGTCGTAGTACCCCAAAAGTATGCTATCTCCAGTGCTTTCGCATTGCTCCTATCGTATGCATTCCAGAAGAGCACTCAGTAATCTTCCTGTGACATGAGCAATGTTTTACAATGTACCAGCGGAATACTTCTCGAGGCATCACGTCCGATTTAGATAACTGCTCAACCCCGTCCACAGTCTGAGAATCAGATGGAGCCCTGATCAGTTTAATAGAAGCTCCGTCAAAATTTGTTCTTTCTTCTTGGAGACGAGATTCGGGGAAGGCCGATCAATGCTTGAGGGATGAATCTCATTCCTGATTTCACCGCTGGCTTTGAGCCTAATTTCTAATCTTGCTTATAAGAAGACTCACAAGATGCATTCAAAGGACGGGGGACTGTTCCATAACGTGCATTTGAATAGATTGAACTTGTACTCACTGGAATTGAGAAGAGGTAACTCTATTCAAATACACGAGATTGTTTCGTAACTTGTGAGGGAAACTGAGGGGATGTCACTTCCTTTGTGGGAGTGAATCCATGCGGGAGGTCTTGATCTCCTCACAAGGAGATACCCACAGATATGAGAAGGAAATTATTCTCTCAGAGAATAACGAATTGAAATTTTATTCGCAGAGGGAGTGGATGATGGGTTCATTCAAGGCTGTGATCGATAAAGTTTTAATCAGGAAGCGAATAGATAATATGGGCATGAAAGGAGAACTGAGGATGATCAGATCGGCCGTGATCGTATTAAGTCGCGGAACAGTCTTGATAGGCAGTGTGACTATGGTGAGAATGTCGTATTTGAGAGGACAGATAATACTCCGGGTGTGTTCTCACTCACACCTCTCGTAATGTTAATGAGTCATTGCTCCGGCTGAATTCTCGCCCTACTGAAATAAAGGCCGCGATACCATGTGCCTTACTCATGGCGTGCTGCAAAACAGGCAGTGAGAAAACTGCTGATTCACAATGAAGATACGGATTGCAAAAAGCTTTGTAAAAGAGACTTGGACAGGATGGCGACTGGCGCAGCTTCAGAGGTAAACAGTGAAAAAAACAAAAGCAGATCATTCGAAATGTTTAACCATTGGGATACAAGTGGTTGATGTTTAACCAGAAGCTCAACACTCCTCAGGAGATGGGAGAGCTTGAGGAGTCGGATCTGTGCGGTATTTCTAAGTTATAGGAAGGACGTGAACGTTCTGTCACCAGAATTACAGAGGAGATAGCGATCTAAGTTTACACAGAGAAATTGTCAGTTTCAGTCAGTGGTATGGGGGCTGCGGGAAGAGAGAAGTAGCAAATGGATGCTGGGGGAGGAGAGAAGTAGCAGAGAATGTCGGAGTTTCGTAACTTTTTTTATTTACAAGGATTGGAAAATTTATGCGACAGACAGAGGCTGAATATGCCTGGGCTGTGGTGTGACCCGATAGAGGTTTATGTAATCATGCGGGACAGAGAATCATAGAGTCACAGAATCCCAACAGAATGAAAACTGACCCTTCAACCTAAGAAGTCCCAACCGACCCTCCAAAGAATGTCACACGCAAACGCATTCCCTACCTTATTATCCTATAATTATCCGTGAATTATGTACCCAACCTTCAGACTTCTGAACACTCTGGGCAATTTCCCATGGCCAATTGATCTAACCTGCACATCTTTGGATTGTGGGAGGAAAGCAGAGCCACGGGAGGAAACTCACGCAGACAGTGGATATGTAGGCAAGGACTCTCCACTGAGTTGTGGAGTCCAAAACTAGTGTGCGTAACGTTAGGATGAGAGGGAAAATATTTAAAAGGGAACTAAAGGGCATATTTGTCACAGAAAGTGTGGTGCGTGCAAGGAATGTGCAGCCAGAGAAGTCGTGGAAACGGATACGATAGCAACATTTTAAACACCCATGTGTGAGTATATGAACAGCAGGTCAGGGGCTAAGTACTGACAAAGGAGAAGAGATTAATTTGCAATGTTTCAGCAGGGAGAGTAGAGAAAGCACGAGCCAGGCAGAGCCGGAAAATTAAGACTGAATATTTAATAATTACTTCGTGAATCGTTGGAGCACAAACGTAAGAGCAACGGAAGCAGACACATCTACTGCTTGGAAAGTGAATTAATATATTCGGGCAACAGCTAAATATGGAGCACGACACGTCTCGAGTCTGCCACCCGCCCTCCTCTCTATCCAATAAATGTAGATGCTATGTGGAGGGTTGGTGAGGTAAGGTTGTATTTTTATTAATCTCTTTTGACAAATTAGAGCATAGGAGATATAGGCGCGGACAGTTACATGCTCTTCCTGCAGAATGTGGGAAGGAAGGGTCACCATTAGTGTCCCTGCTGACTTGTCTGGAAAGGTACCCCCATATCAAGCTCCTCACAGACCACATTAGGGAACTGGATCTGCTCCGTTAATATGGTTATGCTGTCCTTGGCGCTATTCCCCCCGAGATGTTGCAAAAGCAGCGATTGTGAAACGTTTGGCTTTGATGGGTTTTTGGGCCAACTTGATTATAGCTCACACTTGTTAAAAAAAGGAACACAAAAGAGGTGGCCATATCTCCCAGCTAAACTTTTCTCTCGTCTGTTTTATTTTGTGCAGTCTTGCTGAAAAGACCTTCTGAATTTTTAGAGATCGTTGAACTTCATTTTAAAATAAAGCAGGAAGAGTGAGAGGCAAAAAAAGGAAAGGGCAGCAGAAACGAAACAGTTTGAATTATGACTGAAGGAAAAAAAGCAAAAGAGGCAGAAGGGAGAGAAAGAGAGAGAGAGAGGAAAGGAAGACAGAGACGAAGTTTGAACTTCGGATATGAGCACCAAGAGAGAAAAGTCTGGTTAAAACAATGAAGGTGAAGGATGAACGTAAACTTTGTAAGGAAGAGATTGAGTATGAGCAGGCACATGGTAGCGAAAGGCCTGTTGAGAAAATATTTAATGATATTCAAACATTGCGCAAATTTGATGAGAAAGATGTGGAAGACTTCAACTTCTTTTCAAAAATGGCTAAAATAATTTGTTGGGGAGTTACCATGTCAGTTTTGCTGATCCAAACAAAACTTGTCGATAGAGTCAGTGATGAATTCCAATTCCTATCAGAGGAGGTATATGAGGCGTATGAGGAGATGGAGAAAGCCATCTTAAGTGAATATGAGTATGTGCCAGAAGCCGAAAGAAAGGCTTTCACGAATCTAAGAAGGAATTCTGATCAAAGCTACGTGGAGAGGAAAAGGATCAAACAAACGAATTTTAATAGGCGGAAAAGGACATAAAAGTCGAGCAAACCTAGGACGCTCTTACAGAGACGATTATTTTGGAAGAGTTCTAAAATTCTGAAGTAGCAAGAACTCTTCTGGAAGAGCAGAGGAGAAAATTGCAAGATTAGCAGCTGAAGTGGCTGATGTTTAAGAGTTGGTCTAAAAACCAAAGTTCGGCTTCCACATCAATTTCAGTCCATACAAGATAATGAGGATAAGACAAATCCTCACATAAATAAGAAAATGTAATTCTCATTGAAGATCATAAGAATGACTTAAGACAGCTAAAAGGAAACCTTTGAATGATAAAAGTGTTAACAATTTGCGATGTTTACACTGCAATAAAATAGGCCACAAGAAATTACAGCGTTTCTGTGTTAGCTGAAGCATTGCAAAGCCACATGTAGGAATAAAGCATAAGGCAGTGAATTTTGTTGGATTGGTGACAGAAAGCACAGTGGAGGTGAGAAAGCATCACCAGAATCTACAGCTTGAACGGGGACTGGTTAAGGAGTAAGTGTCAGATATTATCACTTTAGATGCGTACGATGTTAATGTGTATTTGCATAGTCGAAGAGCAGCAGGAAAAGTTTTTACAAGATTAATAAATAGAGCATCCTCTCAATATGTGACACTGAAAGATGAGGAGATCTGTACCTCTGAAGGACTACTGCCAGAAACGGTGCCAGCAACACGAGTTCATGCTGAAACAAGAAAAGTGCACGAATGTATAATGAGGTGAGAGTGTCCAATGAAGTGTGGAGAAATCGTGTTAGGAGTACTAAATAAATGTTCAGCTCCATAATACAATATGTATTTGCTATTGCTATGGCCAGTTCACCGGTAGGAATGCAGCCTGCTGTGGTGGGAAAGCCAGTGGAAACTCAGGCAACTAAAATCTTGCAGGACACAGATCAGTGTATTTTTTCCGAGTGTGTGGTAACGAGGTCATAAAGTCGCCAGTTGAACCAGGAGACATTCAAGAGTTAAGATAAGAAAATTGAAGTGGAATTAGTAGAGAGTCTGTTTTAACAGATGATGCACATAAAAGAGGAATATACAGATAATACCGTCGACATTTTTAGCTCAGATAAATTAATAAAAAGGTGAAGGTTTGAAGCTACTTCGGAAGATTTCTAAAATGTTCAGAGGTGATTTACTGGAATGTTACCTGGCTGGCATGGAGGGAACTGCTTCTGAGGACAAGCTAAGAACCTGAGCCCGTTTTCGTTACAGAGAAGAAGGTTGAGAGTTGACTCAAATGAGATATATAAGCTAAACAGAGGGGTACACAGGGTGGACACTGAGAGCATTTTTCTTCGGATGGTTATGGCTACCACGAGGGAACTCAACTTTAAATTGAGGGGAGATGCATATAGGACAGATATCAGAGGTAGTTTATTTACACGGAGAGGAGTAGGCGTGTAAAATGCCCAGCCTGCATCATTGATAGACTTCCCAAACTTCAGGGTATTTAAATGGTCATTTGATAAAGATATGGATAAAAATTGAATTGTGGAGAATAGATCGAGTTCCAATTGGTTCCACAGGTCGGAATAATAACGACGGCCGAAGGCCGTATACTGCTCTATCATGTCCCATGTTCTATGTTATTTGATTGCATTAAGCGACGTTCATGAAAACAAAAGCCGAATTTATCCGCAAATGTTGCTATTTTATTAACAATGTCATTCTTTAGGAACGTGACACAATCACGTATTCAGTCAGATGAGAAATTCAGTCAGATGGTCGTTTCATGTTGAGAGTGGTTTCTTTGGAAACATTCTTGGATTCGCTACAAAGTGGTTCCACGTCCTTCAGCCCCACAAGTCCACAGCGACCCAACGAAGAGTGTCCCTCCCAAACTCAGTCCCCGTTACTCTACAACTATTACTGACGAATGCACCTAATTTACGCATCCATAACATTACTAAACAATTTAGCATGGACACTTCATCAAGTATGCACACCTTTTGGATTGTGGGAGGAAACCGAAGCACCCGCAGGAAACTTACATAGAAACGTGGAGAATGTGCAAACTCCACACAGACAGTCGCCCGAGAATGGGATTGAATCAGAATCACTGGCGTTGTGAAGCAGCAGTGCTAACCACTGAGCCATCGTACCACCCCGATTGTTATAGATGAGAGGTGTATGAATGGCACCGGGGCTGTTGTAAGTAACTTATTCAGATGTGAGGAAACCGCCAACAAAAATACAAAAATGTTTCTTTGCTGGCCTGGACTGCATAATAATGCAATTGAATTTTGCCAGACATGTTATGTTTGCCAGTTAATTTGAAAACTACAGGCAGTAATAAAACCCCCACCTTTAATACTTTTTGCTGTATTAAAGGAACCTTTCACATGAGTCTTAATTTATTATGTAGGATCCCTATTAAAACAGCAGGTGAGAACTAGTATTTGCTAACCGAAATGGATGTTTCCAGTACATTTGCAATGGCTGGTCCATTGCGCAATATGACGTCTAACAGGATTGTAAAGAAGTTATTCAAATTTTTCACCAAATCCGCAGTGCCCACAGATACAATCACATCAAGAGGTATTTTGAAATAAGGTGGAATACATTAACTTAATCCTGCATCATGGATGTAAAGGAAATGCTTTTCCAATTAAGCATCATCCTAATAGGCATAACTCTCTTAAATTGGCACAGGTTCAAAAGGAGATTGAACGCATGTGCTAAGACGACACAATCGAAGTGTGTTCCAATGAGAGGAGTTCCCCCACAGTAATGGTGACAAAATAACAAAGTACCCAATTGTTGTAATTGAACGATTGAAAATTCAATGTAGCTTCATGGACGAATGCACATCTAATTCCCATTTGGTAGATTGTGTTGAAAAGCTGGGACAAAACAAAACAATCTTATATATCTACTTTGTAATTGTTTAGAGGATACTGGCAATGTCTTGCGTCGGAAAGAGTGAAGGCAATTTCGGTTTTTATAATGCCAAATGGACTGTTTCAATTGAAAGTCATGCCATTTGGTACGAAAAGTCTGCCAGTCCCATTTCAGAGATGAACCAATACGATCATTACCTTATTACCTACCTTTGCTGTTTTATACATGAGCTGGTGATTTTTAGTCACACACGGATGAAACATTTGCAACATTTATCAGAATTGTTCGACCGAATTCGGGAGGCACGATCAACTTGGCGCAAAGTGAATTTGCTGCGGTTTTGTCAGAAAACGAAGAGGAAGACGAGAGATATATCCGGTGTTTCTCCAGGAAGTTGAAGCCCATCTTCGGAAATATTCTGCAGTTGAGAAGAAGCTTTGAGCTTGGTGTTGACCATACAACATTTCAATATTTATGTTACCAGCCATGCATCTGATACATTCATATATACTGACTATAACCAATTGAATGTTGTGGAGAAATATAACGAAAAATAGCCAGACTACTCAGATGGAGCTTGTGATTCCAGACATTCAATTGAAAAATGGTATTGTGACAGGACGAGAAAACGTGATTGCAAATGCATTGTCAAGACTTCAACGAGAAATTGAGGCATTCGATGACAGGATTGAGACCGAGTGTAGCAGAATTTAGTAGTGTATGTTTGCATGCTTATAGTCGATGGAATGCATATTTGTGTTGCAGTGTACTAGCAATTTAAGACTGACTGATTTCAAAATGAAGTTATCTTTGGACATTGGTGGGTCATTCTTTTCAACGATGCAGGTTGTGTGATGCTGCTGCTTCTGTATAAGGTTACGATGTACTGGACATTTATTTCAGAGGAGTCTTAATAGCAGTGATACCGAACAGTCTGTTTTGGATGGACTTCAGAGCAAACTGATTGTGGCTCACAGAAATTACCTCAAGCAATAGTTTCACTTGGTGTAAACATGGCTCTTGTACAATGAAAGGCGACTCATCTAGAATGCCACATGATTTCATTCAAAGAAACATCTTACTGAGGGGGTTGCCGCTGCTGTTTTCACTTTACAAGAGTCATGTTTTCACATAAAGCAAATACCATCAACTTCATCTGTCAGGAAATTAGCCAGCTGCAACAATTTTGTTCAACATCTGTAGTATTCCTCATGAAATAATTGGTAATCAACCTTTTCTCTTTACCATACCTTTTATTGAAGTAGGAGAAAGTGAGGCCTGCAGATGCTGGAGATCAGAGCTGAAAATGTGTTGCTGGAAAAGCGCAGCAGGTCAGGCAGCATCCAAGGAACAGGAGAATCGACGTTTCGGGCATAAGCCCGAATATTTCTGAAGAAGTGCTTATGCCTGAAACGTCGATTCTCCTGTTCCTTGGATGCTGCCTAACCTGCTGCGCTTTTCCAGCAACATATTTTCAGCTTTTATTGAAGTAGACAACATCTTACGATCGCGTCCATGAAATGCAAGACTGAAATGTTTCTGAGCTAACCGCACATCTACAAATGTTATCACAATATTTTATTCTTGCATGATAGGATAGTTCATACAATTGACACTATGTTTGTGATGGTTTACCAATCCTATTGGTCCAAACCATTTCAATCAACCATTCTATTTCCATTGCTGCTAGTACTTGCATCTCTTCTGCAACTTTCTGGATTGTTGACCTCTGTTACTCAAAAAAAGCAGCTTATCTATGCAAATGATGTCATGTAAACTGAATATGCTGATCACTCTCGTCTTCTACACCATACTCTTCAATGTACCCTGAAACACCGTTTCAACTCCACGCCTATTTCTGTGCACAAAAAAGCCTCTCCACACTCGCAGATGCCTTTACCCATTTCCAACAGTCTCTTTTCACCTGGCGCACGTCCTTTGAACATTCTCCATGAACAGGTCGAGTGCAGCTAAGAAGGTCAAAGGACGTGCACCAGGTGAAAAGAGACTGTTGGAAATGGGTAAAGGCATCTGCGAGTGTGGAGAGGCTTTTTTGTGCACAGAAATAGGCGTGGAGTTGAAACGGTGGTTCAGGGTACATTGAAGACCTCCTCAGTTCCTCTTCCTTCCCTTCCGCAACACAAAATATCTTAATCTGAACTGACACCACTCCTTGCTTTCAGATTCAAGTCTGACTTCACAAAGAAACCTGATGCCAAATCTGGTTTTACTGAGTACTGACCTCTATATTGCAGATGCTGAGCGCCAGCTCTCAGAGTCTACCTCCTATCTTCCATAGACGATGATCCTCCCGTGGAACATCAGACCATAGTGTCCACAATTGTCACTAACCGTGTTTCATCTGGTGATCTCCTATCTAATGCTTCCAAGCTCACCATCTGTCAACCATGCAAAGCCCACTTCAGCCTTCTTCCCAAAATCCACAAACAGAATCACAAGGTGGAAAGTGTTATTTCTACCTGGGCAAGCTCCACAGAACTCATGTGCTCCGTTTTCCACTCACCTTTGCTCACCATATCCAGCCAGATCACACTGACATCCAATAATCCTCAGTCACGTTACCACAGTTTCAGAACTTCAGTTCCTGGCGAAAGAATTGCCACGATATGATATTGTAAAGCCTTTCCGACCACAGTTTTGATCTCTCTATATCTGCTCAAAGCTGTTTGCTGTCACCAGTTTCTCTTTCCCTGCTCTGATGATGTGAACATTGTTGACGGGGGTGTCTCTGAATTATGCGTCTCATTAATCAATCAAGGATTGCCCAGCGCTGCAGATCACATGGTGCTCATTTTAATCTTCATCATCACCCCTACATTTCAGCCCGATTTCACTCTCGTCCTTCCCACTACAATTCTACGAACTTTTACATCCAAAAGATGATTATCTGCCATTTCTCGCAGCTACAGCGGGATTGCACCACCAGAAATCCATTCCGCTCCCTACAGTTGTCGGCAATCTCCAACGACCTCTCATTTTTTGGTTACCCTTTTCCTCTCTTTCCTCACTCACAACACATCTGTACAGGATCGTACACATGCCCTTCAATTCCACAAGGTGTAACCCCTGCCTGTTTATTTTCTCATTCTTCAACATCCAAGACTCCAGATATACCTAGCTTAATCTGTAACTCTTTCAGTCATTATGTTCGCTGTTCACCATTTGGCCTGCTGTCCTTGGGGAAACGAAGCACACACTGGTTAACTGCTAACAAAATACCGATGGTCTGCCAAAATAATGAGTTTATGCTCCCTGGTGGTTGCTACTTCAAAACACCTCCATCTTCACTGGATAACATCTTTGCATGAGCCTTCCTGAAGTGCTCCAGCAAAACTCAACTCAAGCTCAAAGGATTACAGTCAATTTTCCACTTAGAAACAATGCAGCCTTCTGGGCTTAATATCGAGTTCAATAATTTTAGGGATTGTGTAGCAATCCCAAATTAGCTGCCAACCGTACACACCAAGCTTTATCATCACATTGGCAACTCAAGGACACAAAGTTTTGTCACCTAATCATCGTCTGTATCAGCAACTGTTCATTTCCCCCCGGACTGACCTTTCACCACTTATTTGTCGGTCCAACTGTTTTCTCTCCTTATCTGTCTGTCCACCCATCGTTGCTGTTTTCTCCCCCACTCTATCTTCTGAACCCGAAAATTTTACTCCGATTTCACTTCAGGGATGCTGCCAGAACAATGAGATTGTCCAGACATTTATGGTTTTGGTTCAGTTTTGCGGTATCCGCATTTATTTTAATTCCTTTTCTTCTGATATAAAGGCACCCCGCCTTATAATGTGCATCAATCCTTCTCAGCCTCACTGCTGCTCAGCCGTGGGTCACAACTACTTATTATTTTCCGATTCTATGCATGAAATAACGAAGTTATTTTACAAATTTACGTTGATCTTTCATTTCCTATTCAAGGAAAATGTACAACCATAAAGTAATCTTGGTCTTTTTTTGCTGATTTAATAACTCGGAATTCATCCATTGCTTGCTTTCAATTTCCTCAACTTTGTAAGCGTGCTGTGTCATGAAAGAGCCCCAGCCTATTAAGCCTATCCCTGCAAGTAAAACCCTCATAAGCGTGCAACACTCTTTGCCAAACCTTTCTGAACCCTTTCAAATGACGAAATCCTTCCGACAGGAGCGAGAACAGACATGAACACCATACTCTAAAAAGTGGTCTGACCAATGTCCTGCTCAGCTCTAGCGTGACAACTCGAATGTGAAAACAGTGGAGATAGACATGTTGCCGAGCCAGCGCCACAATCATCCCGTGAAGGAAAACACAATACACAATAAATAACCTTTATGTTCTGGGAAAACAAACTCTAGATAAAGGAAGCAGTTGATCTTTATTTTCACTTTAACAGTTATGCTTTCAGAACAACCATATACTTGTAGCGCACATTACCAGTCCAGAAATCGATTTCTGTTCCCAGGTCTTCATTCACATGTAACTTTTTTTTTAGATCTCCAGTCACCCAGGGATTTTTGCAACGTTTTAACCGCAAATTCCGCAGATATTCTAAACATATGAGACTGAGGCAGTGCTTATCTCACTTGCTCAGTTCGAACACCCGCAACACGTGTAAAGTGCAAAGTCCGATGCACTTTTCCTGGGTGTAATTGGACTTGGATCAACAATTCACACTTACTGCATCCCCTGCTTCGGAATTAGGTTGATTGTTTATATGCTCTTATCGAGAAATCCGAGAGGTCTATAGCAAGTTCTTATTACTTATTTCGATAGATAAAAATAACTTTCATATCCTGTTGTTCTGCCAGACATTTCCCCACAACTTCTTTTTAAGGAGAACACCCACTCCTGTGCTTTCTTACAAGCATCGATCCAAAGTGATGATCTTCAGTTTCCAATAGTCTGCACAGGCTCTGGTAGATGACAAATGTGATAACTGCATTTACTTTCGCAATTTGGAATGCACTCTTCCTTACAACAATAATCTCCCAACACTTTGCCTTGAAGTACGTGTAATTGCGCATTTTTTCCAGGAAAATATTTGGTTGCTTTTCTCCACCAAAGCCAAACAACATCAGTTTTCATGTTCACAACTCCTTCAGTCTCAACATGTCCTGTTGGTCGACCCTTTGCTTATTCCTTTCCTTGGTATTTGGAAATCTACCTGATTGCTGCCAGTTATAATTATGTCACTTGTCGCAATCATTAATCACAATCCCCCTCGTCGGTGTTCTATTTATTAATCACTTCTTTCTTTCGTTTAATCTGTTTTACCAAGTAAACACTAACTTCCATTTTATTCTCCACTTGTCTTTTTGGATCTATGATATTAAGTTATGTTTTGGAGGTTTTGTTGGTTGCCATTTCTTTCTGCATTATTAAAACAATCATTCTCGGCTCTCGGAATTTGTTTGTTCATTCTTTGTGATTTGTGTTTGTTTTCGTTTTGTAAATATCATCGTCAAAAGTCAACTTGGTTCCGTACATAAATGAGATTTATTTTTCTCTTTAGATTCGCTTCTACATTTTCTCATCTACATTTAACTTGGATTTCCAGCTTTCTTCTCATTTCTTTTTATCTCCTCAACTGACGTCTTCAGCAAATCTTCCTATTTTTGTCTGCCATTAATTTTTCGCAGTTTTGAACAATGTCCGATAAATCGTAATTATTTGTATCTTATGTTTCTATATGGTTTTCTCTGAAGTACACTTCCTCTTGCAGACGTTAAAGACGTCCACGCCAACCTCTGCCGGGCAGAATTCCAGGCAAACTATGCTTTCTGCGGTTTGCACTTCCACCTGATTTGCTGCGATAATGCTTTGCAATTCCCTCCCTTTGAAAATTCTTTGCAGCTGAGTTTATATATGATCTTTTCCTCGATTATTAATATTGTATGTTATAAGTTTATTTGTTGTTTTATTTTCTTAATGAATAGCCCTTTGGTATTATACAGCAACATTTTGACGCCTTCTCCTTAACTGTGTCAACACCTTGGACCTGTGTGGGTCTCGTTGTATCTCTCAACACTGCATTTGGTTCATAATTCTGACCAAAGTTCCTTCTTGAGCTTTTTTTAATGTGTTCTGAGATGTCATTTGTCATCTGGGCTCCACTATGTGCTGTGGCTTGGATGCATAAAATTCATCATTGTAACGAGCCAGTTTTCCGTGAAGCAATACGAATTCATTTGCATTGGAGAAGTTTGGAGAAAAATATAATATTAATTAAGATTAATTGTCTTGATTCAATTGTATTCCGAAAGAGGATTGAGCAGAAGAGCAGTATTGAACTGTTTGGACGGTTGAGACACCAGCATAAGTCAAGAGCATCGTAACTGACGAGTTCAGCTCCACTCAACTGCCTTGCAATTGCTGAGACCTTTGCTAAACATTACAGTATCCCGGCCAGCCTTGCAGAACTTGAAAGACACAGATACTCCACCATCTCCAGAGAAATAAATTTCTAAGCTCTCACAAATCTGAGAAAGGTGAATTACATTCACATTAATCTTAATGAAATGTTGAGGTGGAGACAGTCAGCAGATATTTATCAGCCTGTCTACCTTTATGTTTTACAACATGGTAAACTTAAAGCGTTCAATGGCACACAGTCCTTGCACGGGAGGTTTTGAATTGGCCGTTTGGAACCACGTCCAAACCTTCTCAACACCAGTTAAATCAAAACCTGGAAATTTATTAATAATAAAATTTGATTGCTGAAGTAAACTTAAGCAATAACACAATCTAATTGGTCTATGCTATCAAAGAAAAAGCCCTTGTTTGCATCCTCACTCTCTCAAAAACTTGGTTACCGAACAACCCAATTAAGGGATAAATAAAATAAATTAATAGATGGTCAGAATCTTCTTTGGGATGCAAGATGTTTTGCTCGACAGACATAGATGCAGTTTTCGAAATTTTTGTTTCTGAATTGTGTCATACAAGGTTAGCTATATTGTTCACTTAGATAAAGGCAGTCTGACTTATAAATAAGCATTGTATTCTTTAAGCTTCCAAGAGCTACTAAGGGGATGCTTCGTGGCATAACACCGCAAACCTGATTTCTTCTTATAAAATACAGTCTGACACCAAATTCATACACTGACTCTTCACTGTCAGAATTATCACCAACTCCACAAGGTCCCAAATGTTATTGAACATCTCCAGTCTTCTTGATATCAAGGTATTTTAAAGACAGGCTGGAAAGAATTCCGAGATACTGACATTGCTAATAGACAAGTTCTGCCACCTGTTTAGACATAATGCTCTTTCTTGATGCAGAAACATCTGGTGACCTTTTTGCTCAGGAATAAAACGTGATTAAACCAGTGGGACCAGACTCTCGAACAAAAAAAAGCGTGACGACCTATTTTTCTTTTCAGAAATCACACTTCCCAGATTTCAAATATCATTTTTCCCTCGATCTTCCAGATCAGAGTTCCAAACAACAAATGTTAAAAATAAAAACCAAGATAAATTAGGACGGGGATCCTTTCGGATTGAATACAGGAATAGTGCCAGAAGACGAAAAGATAGAAAATGTTGTTCACTTGTTCAAGAAGTGGAGTAGAAACTACTCTGGTAATTACTGACCGTTGAGCCAGACTTCGGTTGTGGGTAAAGTGTTGGAAACGATCATATGAGACAGAATTTTTAATCATCTAGAAATGAATAAACGTATTCGGGATAATCAACAACGGTATGTGAAGGAGGGAGCGTGCCTCACAAACCTTAGTAAGTCCTTTGAGAAGGTGACACACAGGTGGACGAGGGAAAAACGTTTGAGGTTGTGCTCTATGGATTTCAGTAAGGCCTTGATAAGGTTCCTACGGAGGCATGGGATTGATGCTGATTATGAAGTTTGCATTAGAAAGTGAACAGCTGAAAGAACACAGCAGGTGGTGGTAGACTGGAAACGTTCGTCATGGATTTCAGTTACTAGTGGTGTGCCGCAACGTTCTGTTTTAGGTCCACCGCTGTTTGTTATTTAACAAATGACCTGGAAGTGGGCAGATGGAAGGCTTATAAAAATGCAGATAACACTGAGGTCAGTAGAGTTGGGAATATTGCTGAAGGATATTGGAGGTTACAATTGGACATAGCTAAGTTGTAGAGCTGGGCTGAGAGGGGGCAAGTGGAGTTTAATGTGGACAATTGTGAGGTGATTCACTTTGGAAGGACGAACAGTTATGCATTGCATTAGATTAATCGTAAGACTTTTGGTAGTGTAGGTGAACAGAGAGATATCAGTACATAGATCCCTGAAAGTTGTCACCCAGGTTGATAGAGTTGTTAAGAAAGCATGTCTTGTATTAGCTTTAACTAGTATAGGGATTGAGTTCCATAACCATGAGGTTCTGTTTGCAGTGCACAGTACTCTGGTGCGGCCGCACCTGGATTACTGCGTGCAATTCTGGGGACCACATTGTAGGAAGGATGTGGAAGCGTTGAAAAGGTTTCAGAGGTTATTTGCTGGAATGTTGCCTGACGAGGAGGAAAAGCTGAGAGAGTTGATGATCGTTTCTGTGGAGAGAACAACGTTGAGAGGTAGTTTTATTGCAACATAAAAGATTATCAGAGGGTTGAATAGGGTGGACATTGACATCCTTTTTCCTCAGATGATGATGGCTATCAAGAGGGGACATAGCATTAAATTAAGAGGAGATAGATCTTGGATTGATGTCAGAGAAATCTCCTTAATATGCACAGTAGTGGGGCATGGAATGGACTGCCTGCAATAGCAGTAAACTCGCCAAATGTAAGGGCATTTAATTGGTCATTTGATAGACATGTAAAAGATGAAGGCGTATGATAGGTTCGATGGGCTTCGGATTGTTTCACATGTCGCCCGGCATCGAGGTCAGAAGGGAATGCACTGTGTTTTAATGTTGCATGTGCAATGTTCTATGTGTTTTATAAAAACTCACAAAGAGATTAATTCTTCAGCTGTCCACCTATTCCAGTTTTGCCAACGTCTTGCTGGGGATTTCCACGAGAATGAAGACATGCCCAATCGGATCAAGCCTCCCTTCCAACAAAGTGAAATTATTCCAAGAAGGAGTAGAGTGAAACTTCATTGCAGAAACAGCTTTATAAAATTCCATGAAAATAAGTGTGGGTGTGAAATGTGGCTGAGAAATCGCCACATCAATGGAGAAAGGACAATATTGAAATCCATTTCTGTAAAATATCATTAGAATACATGCTCTGACTATATAATTATGAGAAGCAACCAACGCAGAAAGTATTTAACAGAATTTGGAAAATTTGAATCTATGTTCTGAAAAACCTATTTCCCAACGCAGATATCCAGCGAGGTTTGACATGTCCACGTCAATCGCTCCAAGTTGGATTTGGAACATCAAAGGTCAACTGCAAGTAAATTCGTGTTCAACGAGACAAGATGGCTAGTTAATGAAATTGATCAATTGAACAAATGGTAACTGGTAGGTACAACGAAGAAGGGAAACAGAAACAATGTATATTAGCAGAATATTTTGAAAATGTGTAATACTTGATGAGGATATGCGGCGAAAGCGAAAAAAATGGTGTAAGCCCAATCAAACGAGGGAAACATTTTTGGAAATGGAACAAACAAATGATTGAAGAGTGAGTTTAAGGAATTCGGAAAGTTGGAAGTGAAGACAGGTTCATAAAATAAGTTTTAAAATGCTGACCTTGAAATGATGCAATAAAGAATGGAACAGCATTTGCAAGCACATGGCACAGCTTTCTTCGATACAACTTTAGACTTTGTTAAAGGAGGAATGTAAAAAGAAGTTGTTTAGAGCATATTTTGCAGGGCAATTCTAAAACTGATTAGGTTGACCTGTAATCATATTATGCAATTTACGACTCATAATAAACTGTGACGTTGAAATCAAAGTTAATGGTATTTATACCTGACATTCTAAGCAGAGTTTGATATCCTTGGCTTTGGAGATTTCTTTCACTGCAGAAGCATGTAAAACTACTGGGCACATATACAAATGTTCAGGACTTCTCGTTTAAACAGAATACAGGAAGCACTACTAAATTCGATAACAGTCCGTCATGAAAAAAAAAATTACCTCAGACATTGGAGGCATCTTATTTGATTAGATAAATGTCTAATTTAAAGAAAATCCTAAAGTACATCAAGGATAGTCTTTTGCAGTGGGTGGGAGTATAAACCTCCACATGCACTCCACATTCACTGAATATTTGTCCTTTCCCCTTAACTTAATGTCAGAATGAAACTTGGATACGTTACACTCGGTCTCCTCTTCCAAATCATTTACACATATCATTTACAGTTATGGGCCCAACAGCGAACCCTGCGGCAATATGCTTCCCAAAAATCGCCAAGAAGTAAGACACCTATCTATTTAAATCTTTGATATCTAACTTTTAAACAGTTATCGCCCAATGCCAGTACACTCCATGCAACTCAATCCATCTTTTCTTATGGATGAGTGTTTTATGAAGTTAGTCATTGAATGCGTTCTGGAAATCCAAGTGTAAATCGCTCAACTGTTTCCCTTCATTCATCATGCTTGTTACATCCTTAAAGCATTCCTGTGTGGTCAACATATCTGAGAAGAACTGCCCCTGGTATTTAGCCGAAATATGGAAAAATAGCCATTATGTCGTGTCTAAATGAAGGAGGACAAGATACGCAGCTAGTTGTAATTGCATCATTCACCCTTTTCGATATCGTTACAAATGTCAGTTGATCAGTAATACAATACAAGCAGACGAGCTTCTTGTGTTCTGCCGGTGCTCCGTGACTCCAGAAATATGCACAATCTTTTGCTTGTCAAAATAACTAAACTCATTTATGCAGTGAAAACTGGTTTCTAAGCATGAAGATACCGTTTTATTAAAATAGAGATTCAAGTCCTATTAAAGAAAACAAAAATTAGGGCCAAGGCATAACCATACAGCGAGTCATGCCCAGCCCAACGAAGAGCGTTTTGGTCGTTGTGGACGAATCTCCTCAGCCCTCCGGTATCATGGCAGGTAAGCATGGGAAAGTATGTTCTAAATGTGCACTCCCATGGAAAATGAAAATGCATTGTAACAGATAAAGAGAGGTTTATTGATTTGGTGTACGAAATAAAAGTGTTGTCCGATGAGGGCAGGCCTCGTTCAGGAATGATTACAGAAATAATGCCACGGATGCAACATCAAAGACCATCACTTAATCACAAGGAAATAATTCAGGTTGTATGCTGACTTCTGTACAATGGTCATGAGCGGAACCAGCTCAACAAAATTAGAAACTTCTAGCAAAATGAGGATAACTTTTCCCACCCGAAAACTGGAGTCGATCGTAAATCAGTAATAATTCTATGAAACCCTCTTGAATTCAATATTGCATACATTGCTTGTGTCTGGCAATGAAATATTTGGAATATGCATGGTTTCGTTCCTAAAACCCTCTTCATCAGAAAACATGCACAAGGACATTTTTTAAATGTTGTCCTGTGTCAGGTTCTCAGTAAAATCTCTGAAAGACACTAGTGGAAAGTTGGGTCTGTGAACTTCTTAAAATAATACATCATTCATGTCTTCCAGAACCATTTTTAACTATAAAATGTCATGAGCGTACAGTAGAAGATTGTTTTCAAGCAACTGCAGAAAGTAGATTATTACAATATCAGAATGTGACTACAAAGATAAATATAAATTAGTTCATTCTACAGAAGACATCGCAACGGTCAAAATTATATTCCCTATTATGCATTTATTTACAGCCATCCCCTGTGCCTTTGAAATTATGCAGGATTGTGTCGTTTCATGTAGTCAGATTTATACCTGCAACATCAAATCATGATGTGAAGTAGATTTTAGGTGCGAGTTTACTTTAGTTTGGAATTGACAGTTATCATGTTATTTCATTGTTGCATCCTTTGTGATATAATGCTCATTAACATAATGTGATCCAGAACTGATTTTTTGGTCAGTATTCACAGGTCAGTCTCAATATTTGTAGTCATATTATGCCAAGTACCGAAAACAATATTCTGAGATTCCTTAGCTAGAATTCGATGTCTGCATATTGGTTACATTCAACAGGTTTTTTTTAAGTTAGATAACTGTGGATATCTACTTTATTTAAACTAATACTTTGTTTGCTAACTGATGTGGGTATGGGTAGAAAATCTTGTTTTGAATCAAAATATCGATAGGAAAGCAGACAAAATTTCTTTGGTTACATGAAATTCCTTTTACTTCAAAACTGAAATTAATAGGTTTACTTTGCCAGTGGAGGAATTGGGTTCATTATGGTGAATAGTATCAGTAAAGATAACAGTTCGAATCAGAATATTTCTTCAGTTCGAAAGACAAGGGGTTTGTTCAAATATAAATGGGTTGGGGGATTTGGGAGAATATTAGGCATCAATGACACAATGTTGGGCACATTTCTTATCAACCAAAAGTCCGACATCAAAGTTTATTAGTAATACAATTTTTGAAATATGGCAAATGTTAAAGACATGATAAGCAAGAGTGGTGATGGTTACGTTTTAAGAGATAGTTAGCAAATCAGAGACGGCGAGATTCGAGCATCTCGTTGCGCCACCCGATAGTCGGAGACTTATAGAGTTGATTGTCGAGTCTCCTGCTGATTGCAATAATTCAGGTAGATGCATAAATGTCAGGGAGAGTTACAACTGTACTTGCATTTGTCCTGTCCCGGTGAAAATTCAAATGTCCTGACCCTGATGAAAATTTCATGAATAATCATTGACTATCTTAGATATATTTGAATTAAACACAAGGCTGATAAGACACTTTCAGAAATATGAGTAATATTATACTTTAGGGAAAGACGCTAATTGCTGCACTAGAGGTTCCTCTACAACATGCATATTGGTTCTGTTGAATCTCTTATGTTAATTCAACAGTCGAAATCACTGAGTAACATGAAATCAGATCGAGGTTGGAGCAAAAATTCGACCATTCAGCCCATCGGGTTTGCTCCACCATTCAGTCATGACTGATAAATTTCTCAACCCCACATTCCTGCTTTCTCCCGATAAACCTTGTTTCCCCTCGACAATCAAGAATCTATCTTTCTATGTCCTACATATACTCAATGAAACGTTCTCTATTTCCTTCTATGGCAGTGCATTCTATCGGTTCAACACTGTCTGATTCGAGAGGTTTCTCCTTATCTCTGCAGAAAACCTTAACCCTTCATTCGAAGGCTATCCGCTCGGATCCTAATCTCTCTTATCAATGGAAACATCTTCTAATCGTCCACTCTGTTCAGGCAATTCAGTATTCTGTAAGTTTCAATCCGATTCTCCCTCATCCTTCTCAAATCGATATAGTACAAGAGTCCTCAAACCTTCCTCATAAGTTAAGGTTGCTATTGCTCGTATCATACTCATGAACGTCCTCTGAACACACTCCAGGGCATGTACATCGTTCCTGAGGTATGCGGTCCAAACGTGTGCAAAAAGTTCAAAAAGTGTCTCTACCAGAGCTTTATAGTACCTCAGAAGTGCATCCTTGCCTTTACATTCACGTCCTCTCAAAATAAAAGGCGTTATTGCATTTGCAATCCGAACAATTGATTAAACATGCAAGTTTACCTGGAGAGAATCCTGGACTCGAATTCCCAAGTCTCTTTGCACTTCAGATTTCTGAATTTTCTGCACATTTCGAAAATAGTCCTTGCCTCTGCTTCCTCCCAGAGTGCATGGGCTCACAGTTTTCCAAGTTTTACGCCACAGCTCACATCTTTACCCATTCTTGTAACATGTCCAAATCATTCTGTATCCTCCCCGCCTCCTCTATAACCACCTGTCCCTCTACCTTTCTTGATATCATCTGCAAACTTTGCCAGAATGGCCTCAGTTCCTTCATTGAAATCATTCATGTTTAAAATGATAATGTGTAGTTACCATCACCAACTGTTACAGAACAACATTAATCGCTGGCTGCCATCGTGAGAAAGGTCATTTTATAATCATTGTCTGCTTTCGGCCAGACAGCCAAACTTTTCTCCATGCTATTACTTTGTCTCTGACACCATGGACAGTTACTGAGTAGCCTCCTGTTGTGGCAGCTTGCTGAACTCCGAGCACATTATCGCCATGGTCTCTCTTTGGGCTAACATGCGCGTTTAATCCTGAGTGAATTCCAACAGATTTGTTAGGTATGACCCCCCCCCGCCCCATTGATGACACTATGCCGAATTTGTCCTATTTTGCCATGCACGTTCACGTATTCTGAAATCTCATCTTTCACAGTTGAATCCGGAATCGTATCCAATATCGAGAAAAGATGAATTGACTGTCTTTTTGCGTTTTGCCTTATTCCTTCTCTAAACAGGGTTGTACTGTTACGATTGTGGAGTCATTGACGACTCTCTAGAGATGGCTTAAAGGTCACCACGAAAGACCACACTATCTCTTCAGTAGCACTGTGCGAGCTCTCGAGTGTAGAGTATCTGGCCCATTTCATTTATCCTCTTTCAGGACCATTCAATTGTTCTAGTAGCTTCTGCTTGATAATGGGCACTTTACTCATCTCTGCAGACCCACTCTGACACACTACCTACCTGTAATATAGCATAGAATAAATTTTCAGTTATCTTTGCTCGGGAAGATGCAAAACTCGACTTGGGAAAGCAATGCAGAACAGGTGACAGAGGTGGAAGTGGTCGACCACCTTGGGTCAAGTGACCATCGTTCTATTAATTTTAAAATAGGTGTGGAGAAGAACAAAACTGTTTCACAGGGTCTAGGTCTAAACTGGGGCAAGGCCAATTTTTATGGAATTAGACAGGAACGTGCAGTAGTTAATTGGAATAGTGTGTTTGCTGTCAAGGGGAACTGTGACAGGTGGAAGACGTTTAAAAGACAGATCGTTCGATTTAAATTTCGGTTTGTTTCACGGAGCGTTAAACGCAAATTTGACAGTAATACAGATCCCTGGTTGATAAGGGCAATTGAGGCTCTTATCAGAAAAATACACAAGACGCATGGCTCAGGTCCTGGCAGCTGGATGCAGAGAATCCCTGGATATCATGGATGCAGGATATCGATGAAGAAATAAATTAGGAGGTGGCACTAGACAGCCTTGGTTGAGAAGATTAGGGTGTTTCGAAAGAGGTTCTTAAATATATCAAAGGAAATATATCTCTATGGATTTCAGTGAGGCCTTAGTAAAGGCTTTATTTAGGATGCTGCTCTTGAAGGTGAGATTGTTCCGAATCCAGGGAGACCTGGGAAACGGAACGCACGATTGGTTTGGTGTGGAAGCAGACAGTAATTTTAGAAGGACACTCGTTGGAGTCCTGCAATCCCAGGCCTTCAAGTGTTGGTCCTCTGTTCATTGTTGTTTATTCATCATGTCTATGAGTTGAATGATAACGTCCAAGACAAAATGATTAAATTTGCAGATTAGATTAAAATAGGAGGTATCGGGGATATTGAGAAAGGTTAACAGAAAATGGAACAGGAAAGTGATCAAACGGGGAAGTTGGTCGAGAAATGCCAAATGGAGCTTAATACAGTTGAGTGTGGGGTATTGAATATTGGAAAATCAAGTAAAGGTAGGAGTTTCACCATGAATGTTCGGGCCTTTTGGAGTGCAGTAGAGCAGAGGGAACTTAGAGTTCAGATTCACAGTTCTATGAAAGTGGAGACATAGGTAAAAGGTAAGTGAAGAAGGCTGTTGACATGCTGGATTTCGTTTGTCAGGGTATTGCGTACTGAAGTTGGGAAGCTACTTTCCAACTGTACGGGATGTTGTTGAGAACTCACTTGGCGTATTGTGTTCCGTTTTTGTCACCTTGCATTAGAATTGATTAAAGTGGAAACAGTGCAGCAGAAATTTACCGCTATCCGTTTGGACAAGCTCGGACTTCGGTCTTCAACGGGAAGGAGGCTGTGGGGGGGACATGATGAGGGACTATTGTTGACAGAGAGTGGTACACATATGGAATAAGCTGCCAGCGCACGTGGTTGAGGCGGGTAAGTTAGCAACGTTCAAAAAGCGGGAGATTGGTACTGGAAATGTACTGCACGTCAGGTAACATTGAGGAGCAAGAGAATCATTGGTTCGGGCAATACCTCTTATCAGGGATGAGGCTTGCGATTCGAGGGAGTGGATAAAAAGGAGGCTGGGTGTGGCTGGGGGAACGGAGCTGAGAGTGTAATAGTTCGGTGGAGGTGTGCGTAATGGCGTTAGGTCGGAGAAGAGGTGGAGCAGATAGGTGGGAAGGAGGATTGACAGGTGAGACAGATATGAGATCAGTGCCAAATTGGAAGGTTAGAACTTGGCTAACATGGGGGAGGGGAAATGAGGAAACTGGGGAAGACCACATTGATGCAGTATGGTTGGAGGATCCAAAGGCCGAAGATGAGGTGCTCTGACAACAGGCGTCAGCTGGTTACAGTGTGGTGTTGGAGGAAACCCTGGAGCTGCATAATATTGTCGGACTCGGAGGAGGCGTGTAAGGTTTCGGCTACCAGATGGTAGGATTCATTGGTGTAGGTATCCCTCAGATGTTATGGAAGCGCGCTGCAGTAGTCTTCCTTCCTCTGCAATGTCGTGCAGACAACACGAGGAATAATACATACAGTCAATGACATATGTGAAGTGCTGGTAAAACTTTGCTAGTAGTGGAGGGGCCTTGGACGGAGGTGTTTGGGAGGTTTTGTAATTCCTGCGGTGGGAGGGGAAGGTGCTGGGAGGAGAGGGTGTAATGGTAAGAGACGTGCACCTGACAAGAGAGTTAAGGAGGGAAAAGTCTTGATGGAAATTGGACTTGGTGTGGAGGGAAAATTTATCTGCTGTGGGGTTCATTTGTCGGTGGCAGAAATGGCAAGGAATGATGTGATGCACCGTTTAAAATTCTCTTCGACAAATTCATGGATAGGAAAGATTCAGAAGGATCTAGGTCTCCTGCAGGGAAATGAGTTATCGACATTGGACATTTTGGTTGGCATGGATCCGTTTGAGCCAAAGGGTCTATATCCATTCTGTCATACTCTGTACGTCCTGGATGTAAATTGCAGTAACATGACATGATTGTAACTGAGCTTTGAACAGCTTCCAATATTTCATTGAGATACTTGTGTTTCGGCATACGACTGTCGGCCTTGAGTGAAATATAAATATTGGCTGAAGTGCTCAGGAAGTATTTCAGCGTCAAAGACTGTTTGCATAATTCGTTTATATAAGTTATCTGCTACTCTCTCAAGTCATGTTCAAAGCTCCATGGAAATAAGGGAGCCAGTAGTCTGTAGAACTTCTCATTAGTGTCATTGTCAATTCATATTCCTGCCTTAACATCAAAAACCCAGTTTACCTGCTGCTGATAACAATGCTGTTCGTGAGAAAGTAGATACACTAAATTAGTATATTTTTATTGCATTAAACCAGTCACAAATTATCAAAAGAGTGTTTTACAATTGTTGTTGAATCCTGCCGTGCAATCTTTTCATTACTTGAATTTGAAATACAGTTTAAAATGGATGAATACTTGGTCTGCAAAAGAAGAACGTTTGCAATTGTATACGTTTGCAGTTTACAGAAACAGTTATTTTAAAATCAAATTAAACTTCGAATGTTTTTATTTTGCAATTGTCTAGTGCATTAACATAATCAACACATAAATGAGTCTGTACTACTTCAACATTAATTCAACTCTTAGGGACCTGCCTTTTCCAAATCTCTGAACACTCCTGAATAGCAACGGTTCCTTTGAGTTCTGCAGGCTGATAAGCTGAGAGAAAAAAGTACAGTTGAGAAGGAACCATTGGGTAAATTTGTGATTGAGTTGAAAGCAGAACAGGTTAAATGTCAAAACGGCGTGTAACACAATGCAGATCAAAATTTGCTTGCAATTGTCAATATTTTTTCTGTCAGAACATAGACCCCAGCCTCGCTTAAAAAATAGGACCGCTGTGATCTGCTTGTGTTTTGCTGCAATAACCTTTTCGATAATCAATTTTCCTGATGGGAGAATAAAATATCTAAAATGTTATTTCAGTGCTCCCCAATTTACTTGTCCTTTATACTCATAAAATCGGCCATTACATGCGGGGAGAGTTAGGAAAACAGATGCTGGAGATTCGAGGTGAGAGTGTGATGCTGGGAAATTATTTCCCATCAGGCCGCAGTCGGATGACGGGCTTATGCCTGAAATTTCGATTCTGCTGCCCCTCGGATGGTGCCTGAACTGATGTGCTTTAACAGCATCACACTCTCGCATAACTACGAAATGCATTCAATGCAGATAAAATGTCATTAACTACTTAAGTTTACTCTTCTACGTTCGAGTACATGTGTTACCGTTGGTATCCATTTACTTAGAACGCTCCAAATGAATTTTGTTGCCTTGTCAATTTTCAAATTTCATGGTTGTGTCTGTATGCATTGCACCCAATAGCAGTTTGCTTTAAACTAATTCAATTTCTTAGGAAACAAAAATACTTCTGGTTTTATGAGACAGCATCTGACATTTAAAATGTTTTGTTTTGTGATCTTGTGTTTTCTACTCGAAATTTTCCATTTTTTGCTGTCTTTGATAAAGCCATCATGTTTCTGATATTTTCATTACATTATCTTTAAATATTATACTTCACATACTTTAGAATATACAGCATAGAATATAACAACAAAATACAGAATAGTCCGAGCTTTCCGGACATCGATGTTGTGCCGAAAGTTTGTATTGTTCTCAGATCCACCTAACCAAGGGAACCTTCATTTTATTATCATCCATTTGGTGAACTAAGATTCCCTTAAATGATCCCCATGTATCTGACTCGAACAGCACTGGTGGCAAAAGTGACAGCTGCAGATGCTGTAGATTAGTGTCGAGAGTGTGGTGCTGACAAAAGCACAGCAGGTCGAGCAGCATCCGAGAAGCAGGAAAATCGACGTTTCGAGCAAAGGCCCTGCTGACAGTGCATTCACGCATCTCAAGCTCTCTGTGTGAAGAATCTACCGATGACATTTTACCAACAAATTGCTGCAATCACTTTGAGGTTATGGACGTCGTGATACGCGAAAGTGAGAACTGCCGGTGCTGGAGATCAGAGTCAAGATTCGAGTGGTGCTGGAAAATCATAGCAGTTCAGGCAGCATTTGAGGAACAGGAAAATCGCCGTTTCGGATAAGAGAACTTCATTATTACTGATGAAGGGCTCCTGCCTGAAACGTCGATTTTCCTGCTCCTCGGGTGCTGCCTGACCTGCTGTGCTGTTCCAGCACCTCTCTAATCTTGACTCTGGACCTCGAGATAGCCATTTCCACCCTGGGAAAATTTCTTTGTTTCGTCACTCCATTCATGTCTCTCATCATCTTGCATAGCTCTTTCAAGTTATATCTCATCCTTGTTCACTCCAATGAGAAAAACACAAGTTTCCTCAGTCATCCTTCATAAGGACCGCCCTTCCGTTAAGTCAGCATCCTGGTATAACTTCTCTGTACTATCTCTAAAGTTTTCACGTCCTTCCTGTAATGAGCCGACCAGAACAGAACACAATATTCCAAGTGTGGTCTAATCAGGGCTTTATAGAGTTACGGCATTATCTCACTCCTTCTCAAGTCAAGGCCCACTGTTAATGAAAGAGAACACAACATAGGCCCATATACCAACCCTCCCAATTTGAGTGGCAATTCTGAAGATCTATGCAAGTAGACCCCAAGATTCCTCTGTTCCTCTGTACTACCAAGAATCCTGCCTTTAACCCTGTAATCTGCAATCAAATTGGACGTTAGAAAATGAATCACTTCACACTTTTCCTGGTTGAACTCCATCTGCCACTTCTTAACCCAGCACTGTATGTTTGTCAATGTTTCATTGTGCCTTTAACAGCCCTCCACGCTCTCTGCAATTCCACGAACATTCCCGCCATTGGCAAACATGCTCACTCACCCAACCACTTCCTCATTCAAGGCATTTATAAACATCACAAAGAGTAGAGATCCTAGAGCAGATTCCCGTTCTACAAGTCTGGACACTTCTCTCCAGGCTGAACACTTTCCATTCACTGCCATCCTCTGTATTCTCCGGACCAGCCAATCCTGTATCTATGTAGCCAAATTTCCCTGGCCCCATGAATCCCTTCTTGATAAATGATCCTACAATGTGCTACCTTGGGGCAGCACGGTGGCTCAGTAGTTAGTACTACTGCCTCACAGCACCAGGGATCCAGGTTTAATTCCAACCTGTGGCGACTGTCTGTGTGGAGTTAGCACATTGTCCCCGAGTCTGCGTGCGTTTCCTCCAGGTGCTCCAGTTTCCTTCCACAATCCAAACGTGCAGGTCAGGTGAATTGGGCATGGTAAATTGACAAAACAGTGTTTATATCGTTAGTAAGAGAGAACTGGGTCTGTGTGGGTTACTTTTTAGAGGGTCGGTATGGACTTGTTGGGCCGAAGGGCCTGCTTCCACACTGTAGGTAATCTAATCTAATCTAAAACCTAATTAAACGCCTTGCTAAAATTCACGTACACCACGTCCAGTGCTCTACTGTCATCAATGTTTCTGTCACAAATTCTAAAGGGAGTATTTGAATCCCCAATTCATTTCAATCACTCTTTTACAGATAAGTCCAATAGCTAATCTCTGTAAAAGAATGATGTGACCTATGCAGATGTGTATTGGATAAACATGCACATCATTTCAATTTTTTTTGCAGAATGTACTTTTGAAAATGGGAGGACGAGGTCCTTAAGTTCACTGGACATATTTGCCATTCATATCGGTTCCTTTGTAAAACCATTCTGTTTCTCAGATGATGCTGCCAGATAAAGAAGAGGACGACAAATATACACTTGTTCATTTTTGAACGTTTCATTGATCAAAACGTTATAACTTTATAGAGTTAGAAAGTGCATTGGTTGAAGAAAATGAACAGAATGGAAAGTTTTAGGTGAAAAACCGCTGAAGAAAAGGAAGTTGGTCTCAAAATATTTGTTGGTTATCTCTCCACTTGTGGTACAAGAATTCCTGTGTTCGTGTAGCACTCCTTGCGTTTATTATCAGAAATTAATGACAATCTAATCTTATGAGAATTTCTGATGATGTATTTGTTTGGATTGCAGTTAATTTATCTCGAACAGACGACTTAAATAACACTGTACCAAAAACATTTAGTTCATGCATTGTTATGAGCTTTACTTTAGAACGGATGCAGAGTTCGTGCAGTTACGTTTCCAGACAATTTTGAAGATGGCTCATTGAACTCGAAATAGAAACTACCTAATATCTTCACAGATGTTGAGTGTCTCCATCATTTTATATTTTAATATTTTTTGTGAAAAAGCACTGTACAAAATTATGACGTGTAAAGGACTGGAATTTTTAATGATTGGGATACACAATTTGTCAGAAATGCCACGGAGCATTGACCGACTGAAAGTGGAATGCTTCCTCCATAGGACATCCGTAGTTTGAAAACAATAATACAAAAAATGATGAACTCTGTCCCAGATTATGCATGCAGCTATCAATATGTGATCCAATGTCGAATAGATTTACCAAAAGATCTGGACGAACTGGATCGTTGCCTTGTACTCAATTAAAATTGATTGATGTTTTCAAACAGACATAATTGAATTTAGTGGCTGAAATAGATGCGCTTGATTTTCATAAGAACTCTTAATTCCATCATCATCACTTTATCCTTATTATCTGAATGCAAGACTGTGCAGCATTTACGAGAGAATGCTATCTTTACTCAGCACGTAATCAATAAAACAAAATCAAAGATGCTGTGAGAAATCCAAGATATGAGGACATAGAAATTACTCTTGTTTCATTAAACAGTGTTAGGAAAAATACAGGAAAATAAACGTTATTTGGCACAATCATTTGCTGGGCTCAATTCATTTACGAAATTCTGTAGAATATATCTCCGACTTAATATCCATGGATATTTTACAATAATTTGAAGCTCTGCTCCGAATTGATTCTGGGTCGCTGCATAAATTCAAGGGTTTAGAAAGCAACTAAAATATCTCAACATTTCTGCCGTTTCCATGGCGATAAATGCAGGGTTTGTGAACTTGCCGCGGTAATAAGTCGTCCCTGTTAGTCTGGTAGTACACAAAGCCACAGCAAATGTCAACCAGGACAAGACAAAACTTACTGTTATAGCGAATAACAAAATTATGGACTTTCTGCGGCTTTCTATTTCTGAATCAGTTTTGTTCCCACTCTTGGAACTCTGAAGTCCAATGCGGGTTCTGTTAGCCATGACAATACGCTTGACAATTAATGAATTGCACAAGAGAATTAGAGTAAATGGAATCCAAACAACACAGGCGCTGTAAAACCATACATAACCTATACCAGCAGAAGACGAAAAAAAGGCGTTTCTTGACCGACAGCCCCAATGCACATTGTCAATAATTTGCTCAGGTTCATAAGCAAACAGAACAGGTATTTCCTTCAATATAATCACAACCGTGATTGTTCTTACCAGCGTGATTGCAGTTCTTTTGGTACAGTAGGAAGTTTGAAACCTCTGGCAGCAGATCACTACAAATCGGTCAAATGTGAAGGAGACAACGCACCAAACAGACAAATCAGGAATGGCTGCAGTCAGATATATAATGAAACTGCAAAGACGAGTATGGGACAGGAATGACCAAGGGAAGCGATAACTGATTATGTAATAGAGTATGACATTGTTCATTAGGATCAATATATCAGTTGTTGCCATGGCCAACATGTAAACAGTGACACACTTGGACAGGCCACATTTCCTTTGTGAAATAATCCAAATTGTGGCCTAGTTCGCTGTGAAGCAGATAAAAAAGAGTTAATAATACACGAATGTCTGATTCTCAACAGTATTAATGTTAGAGCCCGACTTGTGAAAATATCTGTAAGTTACATGCAAATTACTTGATTTGTAAAAAAACGACAACTGGCACTGAGCTCTGCATGGACAGATAACGACGTTTTCAAACCTACACGGGATCATGAAAGAACCTTGCGCTCAAACGAACAACATGAGGTGAAAGCAAAGAACACAACGCAAAGAACATAGAATTATAGAATCCCCATATCATCAAGGGCGGCTATTTCGCCCATTGAGTCGACGTCAACCTCCAAAGAATCTCTTGCCCAGATCCACATCCTTGCTCTATCTCAGTCACCCAGCATTTGCTATACCAAAAGCATCTTGGGCAATTTAACATAGCCAATTCTCCAAACCCGCATATCTTTGTATGTGCAGATGGATGACCCCCAAACAGACAGGGAACAACATGCAATCGTGGCACAGACAGTCGCCCGATGCTCGATTCGAAATCGGTTTCGCCGCATTATGAGGCAGTTGTCTTATACATTGAAATACAACTGATACACAAACTCTTGCAAATTAGTTTTGCTGAAAGATTGACATGGAATAAATTGGTTACATAGCACAATTTGTGAAAAACCAAGGGACGTGATGCCAGGGATGAAGGGAGGGAGCTTACAATGGATGACGAGGACGTACAGTGGTAGTGATTAATCCCATGACCAAGAAATACCCACCTCCTCATGCAGTGTGTAAATGTTTTTTAACAGGTTGATTCAGAAAAATACGGTAAAAAAAATTGTCTCACCAGGAAGAGCAACAGATGCAAGTATTGGGTAGTAAATCTCTTTCACTCGCAGAATTGCAGGCTTCCCCATTTTGCATGACATCGAATGACTTCTGGAGAGCTCACGTGCTCTGCCGAACCAATGCAGAGTCAATGGAAGGGTAGTTTATATATACATGCATCAAACCTCTAGGGCATCACATAATCACAACACTCATATTAATCTCAAGTCAGTTCATACATATATTCAATTTTGGCTGAAAGAGTATATTTAATTAAACAAGAAATTCAAAGAAGGATAATCTAATTAATACCGACTGAAATGACAATGGGAATATTTTTTCATATGCGTATTGGCCCATATTGTCTCTGGATAACATGTTAGGACGCATATTCTACTGAGTGGTCCTGATATATATATAATCTGGTTGAGTTCAAAGTCCTCTGAGATGCACATTATCTTCCATTTCGTAAGTCTTGAAAATCGCCTACTCCACCGACAGAAATATTTGTGGTCGTTGTTTCTCAGAGCTCTTGAACTTCTCGCATCCCTTCCCTCTTGGCCCAGCTGGTCTTGGATTTATTAGTTAGTTAATTTGCAGCTAGTGGTTGAATGGTTTCTTGACACAGTATTAGACAGGGCTACAAGCGGTAAGAACTCATTGGATTTGGTACTGGGTAATGAACCTGACCAGGTGTTAGTTTGGATCTAGGTGAGCACTCTTGCAATGGTGACCACAATTCATTTATGTTTACTTTAGCAATCGAAAGGGATAGGTGTCTTCCGCAGGGTAGCAGTTGCTGCTGGGAAAAGAAAATATGATAAATAGGATTGGGAAGGAAACTGCAAGGGATGGGAATCATTGAAATTGAAAGAATAATTCAGTAACAGCAACTGAATATTCTTGACAAGGATGTATCTGTCATGCAGGGAGGAAGAGGTCGAGGGAGGAGGCCGTGGCTTACTCAAGAAGTTGAATGTCTTGTCAAGAGGAAGAAGAAGGCTTATGTCAGAATGAGACTTGTCGGTCCAATTCGGGGGCTTGATAGTTTCATGCTAGCCAGGAAAAAACTAAGGACTAAGATAAGCAGGGCTCGGAGTGGACGTGAGAAGTCGTCGACAGACAGGATCAAGGAAAATCCTGAAGCTTTCTACATGATTGTCAGGAATAAATGAATGGCCAGAAAATGATTCGGGCCAGTCAAGAACAGTGGTAGGAAATTGTGCGTGGAGTCCGAGGAGATAACAGAACCGCTAAATGAATACTTTTTCGTCAATATTCATAATGGAAAAAGACAATGCTGTCGCGGAGAATAATGAAAAAAGCCTATAAGACTAGGTGGGACTGAGCGTCACAATTTGGAGTGGTTCACAGTTCTGAAAAGTGTAAAAATAAAAGAAGTGCCCTGGACCTGATATAATGTATACTAAAATTCTCTGAGAAACGAGGGAGGGGATAGCCGAAACTTTATTTCGATAAACCTTATTTCTTCATTGTAAACAGCAAAACTGCGAGAAGTCTGGAGGACAGCAAATGCTGTTCGCTTGTTGAAGAAACAGAGTAGAGACAAACCTGTTAATTGCAGATCAGTGAGCCTTACTTCGGTTTTCTGCAGTGTTGCAAACATGCTATAAGAATCAGGATTTGTAATCATCTCTAAAGGAATAAATTGATTTTGGATCGTCAACATAGTTTTGGGAAAGGTTGGTCGTGCCTCAGCAACCTTATTGATGTCTTTGAGATGGTGGCCACACATTTGATAAGAGTAAAGTGATTGATGTGGCGTAAACTGATTTCAGTAAGGCGTTTGTCAAAGTTTCCCACGGCAGGCTATTGCACAAAATAAGGAGGAATGGGATTGCGTGTGATTTGGCAACTTGGATCTGAATTTGGCTGGGTGAAAGAAGATCGATGTCGGTGGTTGATGGTAAATGTGCACAGTGGAGTTCAGTTTTCCTGATATACCAAAATTATTTGTTTTTGGGCCACGGCGTTTGTCATTTTTATAAATGACCGAGATGAGGGCGTAGAAGCATGGGTTAGTAAATTTAAAAATGGTACCAAAGTCGGAGGAATTGTGAATGGTGCTGAAAGACGTTGCAGGTGACAGTGGGGCATAGATAAACTGTCGAACTGGTCTGAGAGTTGGAAAATGGAGTTTAGTACGGAAATGTGTGAGGTGATTCACTTCGGAAGGAGTAAAACCAAATAAGAGTACTAAGACAATTTTATGATTCTTTGTAGTGAAAATGCGTAGGAAGATCTCAGCGTCAATGTACATACATGCATAAAACGTTCAATCCAGGTTGACAAGGTTGTTATGAATGCACACGGTGTGTTAGGTTTTACTGGTAGAGCTATTGAGTTTAGGAACCATGAGGTCATGCTGCAGCTGTACAAAATTCTTTTGCAGCTGCACTTGGAGTATTTCGTACAGGTCTGGACTCCACATTATTAGAAGGATGTGGAAATTCTGGAAAAGGTCCAAAAGAGATTTACTGGGATGTTGCGTGGTGTGGGGGAAAAGCCTAATGAGGAAAGGCTGTGGTACTTGAGGCTGTTTTCTGCAGTGGAAAGTAGGGTGAGAGTTCACTTAACTGAGACAAAAAAGATAATCACAGGTTAAAATAGGGTGGACACAGAAAGCTTTTTCCCTCAGATGGTAATGGCTAGCACGAGGGGACACGATTTTAAGTCGAGGGTTGACAGATAGAGGAGAGATGTCAGAGCTAGTTTCTTTACTCAGAGAGTAATAATGGCATGGAGCACGTTTCCCGCATTAGTAGTGGACTCGCTGTGTTCCAATATCAGCCATAATCTTGCCTGATTTATGTAACATTCCAGACTATATTTGATGGTTGTTGATTGATTGTTCTAGATTATTAAAGTGATGATGTAACACAATCTGATTTTTCACTGATACTTCTGGATTTTGAATATACTCTCCATATAATGCATTATGTTCCACAGAAACACCCAGGACTGCATGAAGTGAATTTTTGCAAGACTTCCTGCCCTACCTCTGTTGTCAGCTCCAACCTGTTTACTTGTATAAGACTCCATTAAAAAGTACATTGAAGTTCATGTGATTTCATTCACAGAAATATACCACTGAGGGGATTTCCGCTGGTGCATTAATTGCTAACAGGTGTATTTTTTTCACACAGCCAACACGACCCATCTCATCCGCAAGAAAGTTAGCTGGTTGCACGAATTTAGCCCCCATCTGCTTTATTCCTCATGATTTCATACATACACATACTTTCCTACACTATACATTTTATTGCAGAAGAGAATATTTTGTAATCACATCGTGAAAATAAAAAAAAAACTGAATCCCACGTCACTCAGTATTACCACAACATTTCCTCATACCATAATAAAATAATTCGAAACGATGCATGGAGTTTGTGTTTGTATACAAAATCTATTGATTCAATACGAATGCAAACTGCGATTCTTCAACCATTATTTCGTGATGGATCATTTCCTTATCTTCCTGGCTGGTTCATCTCTATCATTCATATTGGCATAGTGCATATGTTTTTCAAAAAAGTCGTGCAAATTCAATAAGTTTACAGTTAAACACTTTCATGGCATAGTTTTCAATCAACCATGATGCACCGGTTCAACTCCGTGCTCATTTCTTTGAACAAGAATCATCTCCACGTTCCACAGACACGATCAAGCACTTCCATCACTCTTCATCCACCTAAACCCTCAGTCTGGACTTTAACCTGCACTTGACCTATTCATTGGGAAATGTTGACATGACGTTGGTCAACTGAATTTCTCTTCCTTCCCTTCCATATTACAACATATCTCCCTGTTACATGACTGCACTGTGCCCTCACATTCAACTCTCACCCTGTAATCAAGCCTGCTGACAAGTGTGGAGTTTATGTTGGCTGTCTTTGTCACCTCTATATTGTAGAGGCTGATCGATAGGTCTCAGATGTCTCCTCTTGGATCCACATGGGTAACAACAACAGTGTACTATATCAGGAGATTTTCTCCACAATTGACACAAAGATTATTTTCTCCGGTGACCTCTCCTCTATTGCCTCCAAGTTCATCGTCTGCCAACTGTTCATAGCTGCTGCGACCTCCATCCACAATCCACGAACAAGGCAATTAGGGCAGACCTATTGTTTCTGCAAGCTCTTTCCCCATACAATTCATCCATTCCTACCTGTCTCGACATGATCGCCTCTTAACCAGTCCCGTCTCACTTACACCCACCACTGCGCTGTCATTTTAGGGCAGTTAGTACGTTCAGATCGCGAACTACATTGCCTCTTCCTTACCATGGAAGTGCATTCTCTTCGCACGTCAATCCAAGAAAATGCTGATGTCAGAGCTCTTCACTTCTTCCTGGGCAAAAGGGCCTGAAATGGCCCCATACTCTATATCCCTCCTGCCCTTTCCCAAGCTGGCACTTAAATTGATAGTCGTCTTCTTTCTGCATTTTACGGAACAGAAATAGTTCAACCTTGCTGTTACCTTCAACTGCTCCATCTCTGACTCCTCCATTCCTATCCCTAAATAACTGTGTCCATTTCTGGGAAGAGGCTTGCCAGCAATAATCATCGCAAACGCACTAAAACCCATAGTTTTCTTACCATATGTTGTGTAAATGTCAAAATGTGTGGTGCTGGAAAAGACATAACTACTCAGGCAGCATCCGAGTTGCAGGGAATCGATTTTTCACGTATAAATCGTCATCAAGAATGTGGTGTGGCAGGGCGGAGGGTGCGTTAAGAAGCATGAGGTGGTGAGCTGGGGAGAGGTTAGCTGAGCGCTTAGTAGATGAATTTTGAGGGTGATGGTGATGGGTAGAAGTGGAGGTTGGAATTACGAGGTGAGACGGAAGATAGACAGGTGATGCAGTTTAATACGATGATGCAAATTTGGATGGTTCGATGTGGCATAAGGTTGGGGCGAGGGGAAATGAGGAAACTGGTGAAATCGACGTTTATCCTCTGTGGGCCGAGGGTCCCACGGCAGAAGATGAGGCATACTTCCTTCAGGCATCGGGTAGATATCATTTGGCAGCGGTGGATGGCCAGGCCATTCATGTCTTTGGCGCAGTGGGAAAGGCAGTTGAAGTATCAGAGCACAGGGTGCTGAGTGTATTTTTAGAGCGTGCGTCGCAGAGACGTTCACTGAACCGTTCCGCAAGTTGACGTTTTGTCTAAGCACTTTAGTGGAGACCACACTGAGCGCAAGAGCACAGTAGATGACATATATGGAGGGGCAGGAAAATTTCTATCGAATGTCGTTGGGTTTCTGAGGTCTTGAATGGGGATTAGAAGCGAGGCTTTGGAGCACCTACTGCGGTGGCAAGGGCTGGTGCCGATAGTGAGGGGTGGGTTGGTGTGTGGCATGAACTTAACAATGGAATAGTGGATGATACGGACATTGAGGAACACAGATAGGTGTCAGGAGGTAACTATATCTCTGATGGAGGGGTCTGTTTGTTGGTGGCCTAAAAGGCGAGGAAGTGGCTTTTTTCTCCAGAGGTTGTTGTGGTGGAAGGTATGGACAAGGGATGTGTTGACCTTTTTGCAATTGGAAGGTTTGTGTTCGAGGGAAGAGTTGCGGGTTGTGGGACAGATGCGCTGGAGGGCATTGTTGACCATGTGGGAGGGAAAATTCCATTCTTTGAAAATGAAACCCATGTTGTATATGCTGTAGTGAGTCTGTCCCCCTGTTTTCAGATGCGGCAGTGGCGGAGGAATTAGCCAGAAGGGTCCTCATTTTCTCCCTCTTTGGCGTCAGAACTTCATTCCACTCTGCCAGTTCATCTGTCGCTGCCACATCTGAAGGGGTGAAATGGCAAAGATATAACAGGGACCGAAGGGGCAACTTTTTCATGCAGAGGGTGGTACGGGTATGGAATGAGTTGGCAGAGGAAGTGGTGGAGGCCAGTACAATAGCAACATCTAAAAGGCATCTGGATGGTTATATGAATAGGAAGGGTTTGGAGGGATAAGGACCTGGTGCTGGCAGGTAGGGCTCGATTGGGTTGGGATGTCTGGCCAGCATGGACAAGTTGGATGGAATGGTCAGTTTCCGTGTTGCACATCTCTATGACTCGATGACTGCATAATAGGTATCCAGATGGGTATATGAATAGGAAGGGTTCAGATGGATACAGGTCAAGTGTTGGCAAATGGGACTAGATCAGGTTAGGACCTCTGGTCGTCATCGACAAGTTGGACTTAAGGGTCGATTTCCGTGCTGTACTTCTGAATGACTGCAAGAGTCTACTTGTCTTCTGTTTTTTTAGCTTTCTTCAGATACGTTCTGTCATCATGGATGATATTGCATGGACAGATCTTCCTGTGAAAAATCTTTGCAGCTTCTGTTACATGTATATTTTCAGGTATTCTTAAAGTTGTCGGATACAAGGTGATGTCTTTACATTTGAGCAAACGGCTTAATAGTATCAATTTGTCAGACACAGTTATGGTGTCTTCTTATTTACTGCTACAACATCATTAACCTGTGCTATCCACTTTTCATCTCTCAAAGCTCCCATTGTTTGGTAATTTTGAGCAAAACTTATTTCATCTGTTCTGCAATCTCATCTTTTCCCTGTGGTCCGCAGTCAGTTTGTGGCATTTTCCTGAGGGTGAAAAGATGCAACAGAATCAGATTAATTGCATGCTGAGCAAAGCGAGAAGTGTAATTTTCAAACAAATTTCACAATTTAAGAAAATGAGAACTGATAGAAACAATGAAGAAAGCAAAGGGCATTCAAATGGGTTTGCATCGTTTGTTTTGACTTTGCTTCATAGTTGATGAATAACTGCAGCTAAAGGAAAATACTGTGATAAACACAATGAACATATGAAGGTATTATGCAAATGGGCCAATCACCTCTTTGAACAGTGAGTTTAAGGTCGCCAGGATGACAGAGGAATTTAAAAGAGGATCAGAGAAAAAAAATCACAATAGAGAGCTTCAAATGATATAATAATGAACGGAAGAATTTCTCTTGTAGCAATTTTAATCATATTGGACAGCTCCATTCTGGCGGTCATTGGCTTTATTTCAGAAGGAATGTAAGCAGAGGAATATTTTCGAATATGTTTACCAAAGCGAATCGGAAATTCGCAAAGTTGATTTACAAGGGTAAAAATCACACAACAGCAGGTTATAGTCCAATGGGTATAATTGGATTCACCAGCATTCGGAGCGCTTCTCCTTCATCAGGATATTATTTTTGAAGTAGCAGGAATCTGAAAGCTATTATTTCCAAATAAATCAGTTGGACTATAACCTGCTGTTGTGCAATTTGTAACTTTGTACACTCCAGCCCTACACAGGCGTCTCCAAATCTTGATTCATAAAGTTAGAATGAGCTGTCGTTATCATTATCATCTTTTAAAGGAATGTGAGTTTGTAGCACATATAGGTGTTTTCAGGAGCTTGATAGTGTAGGTTTGAGAGAATTTCTTCAACGGAGAGTAGCGAAGAACGAAAATGCACAAATTTAAATGCTCAGTCCATCAATTTAAAACAGAGACAAGGAGGAATTCGTTTATTTGAGAATAGTCAATAATTGAAATTGACTAGTTCAAAAATTAATTCCGTCGTTTTTTGAAGAACCAAAGCATTACGCTTTCGAGAATTTTCAGAAATTGATGCAAAGAATGTTGATGAGAGCAGCAAAGCGTTCACGAAAGATTTACAAAGATGTTGCCAAGATAGAAAGCAATGAGCTAGACAGAGAGGCTGAATAAGTTGGGAATATTTTCTTTTCAAACTCGGAGGCTGAGGAATGACCTTATTGAAGTACATCGAATCGTGATAGGCATAGAGATTCAATGTCCAAGATCAATTTCCAAGGTTTATGGAGACAAAACACAGATTTAAGGAGTAAGGGGAAAGATTTAAAAGGGACCCAAGTTACAACGATTTCACACAGACAGTGGTCGACATATGGAATGAGCTGCCAGATGAAATCAGGGAGGATTATGCGATTACTACACTTAAAATGTATCTCGATCATACATAAATATGAATGGTTTAAAGTGAAAGTGCCAAATGCTGAAAGATAGGACTGGATTAATTTATGCTATCTGGTTAACATGGACGAGTAGGACCAAAGAGGCAATAACCATGCTCTTTACCCTAAGGTCCCCTTGTGTATATTAGACTGAGTGTTCTTATTGGAAGACCACCGACAGCGAGTGATTTTGAAGATCATCTTCAGGAACAGTTCATTCCTTGCAACTGTGCTTAGGAATGGGAGACAGGATGACGACATTACACCAGTCACATCCGCCTCCGATGCAAATATTGAACAGTTTTAAAATAGCTTAAAATCTCACATGTTTAACTATCTGAGCAGATTGATGTGACCGGTATGGTGAGACAGAAAAGGACAGACAAAATGAGAGAACACGAAAGAAAAAAAGGACAGAGAAAAGAGGAGAGTGCACCAATGAAATAAAAGGAATTTACAGTGAAATAGAGAAAGTGAAATCTATCGGGAATCAGAACAGAAAGAAACAGTGATTTTGATCTGTACTTCAGTAGTCTTGTTTTCGTCCTGCGCTCTCCCATTGGGAGGTTAGGCACATCAGCTGAAACAACACAGTTGTATACAGCCGGGATTAGCATGGCCTGGAAAGTATCAATGTTCAGAACAGGCCTTGGGAGGGCTCATGAAATAAGAGGAGACGCAGGAAATGAGAAATCCTGCTAATTCCCACTAAACACGCTCCCTGAACTGACGAATTTGTCGTCTCCCCAAGTTGAACGCCAGTCAGAGGAAGCTCTGAAGGAATCAGCGCAGACCAAAAAGATTATCATCTGTCGACTTCGACGTTCATCATTGAGATGGCTTGTGTCGAGACGGAGGTTATCTCACACGCAACAATCACGTTTTATGAGATTGATTTGCCACCTGTCATGTAGGGTAAATAGCAAGAGGGAAACATCACTTGACCTCAGTTCCATCAATCTCCCAATCACCGATGCAGCGGTAACAATTATGGTAAATTACAGAAAATATTTTTGGACGTCTGTGGTCACACTGAGCATCCAGTCAATTCAGGGCGTGACAGCATCCTTGGTTGGGTCACCATTTGTAATTCATGTCTAATTTCGTAGGGAAGGTGGTGATTTGATGCAATTCTGGAACGACTGACGTCCATTTTAGGGCCGCTATGCAATGAATGCTCTTTGGAAGGGGGTGTTCAAGACGTTCACATATCGACAGTGAAGGAATTTTGATATATTTAGCAGTCAGGATTGTGTGTAAGTTTTAAGACACAATGAGGTTTTGTTCCTGATATTTTGGCTGCATCTCGTTTTTATTGGGTTTCCGGAAGGCTTTTTTTCTGTCGCCAGTTTTCTTGTCATTTCATCCTATTCTTAGCCATTTCCTCTGTGAAATTATTGTTGTCTGATATGAGTCTAATGTTCCTATTATCATAACGAAACAAACTCATTACTGACAAGATAACCAAGAATGAACGCCCTTCATTTGCTACTGCCATATGTAAAAGATTATTGCACAACTGAATTGTCAGCAAGGACCTGCTCTGAACAGTTTGTGAATTTTCTATCGTAGAAATTCCAAAAAAAGAGGCGGCATTAGCGGTCCACGGTGTGGAAATTCTCCTTGCGTACGGTTGGATCGGATGGTGCAGAGGAGGGACTTCATCATCAAACAGAAACGGCACCGAAGTTAGAAACACCAGTAACTGAAATCTGAGTATTGACCGTTGGTCCATGTACTCCTAGTCTTCTGGACGAACGTCCATCAAAAGAGGAAGAAGTTCGATGACATTTTTCCCTCCAACAGAGTCGGCACCACTATCTCTATTCTGAAACACCCTCAACTGTCTCGATTCCTGCGTCCTCCACCCGCCAAGGTCTATATCTTGCCAATGTCGTGAGTGAATGAATCACCTTCAATTATTGTCACTCCTCGATAACCTCCCCTATCTCCTAACCATGCACGGCATCTTTATTGTGTATATCTGCGCACAGCAGGCCTAATCACCTTTCACCAGCAGCGCCATCACAAAAGCTTTTTTGTCTCCATTAATATGTTTTTATGGAATCATTGAATTCCTACAGTGTAGAAACAGCATCTTCAGCCTACCAAGTCCCACACTGATGGTCAGTAGAGCAAACCACCCAGGCCATTTATTTTGACTCATGCACCTCACCGACATATCGCTGAACACTATGGGCAATTTAGCTCGGCCAATCCACCTAACTAGCACATCTTTGGACTGTGGGACGAAAGCGGAGCATCTGGAAGAAACCCACGCGGACAAAGCCAGAGTGTACAAACTCCACACAGATAATCGCCCAAGGCTGGATTCGAATCTGTGTCCCTGGCGCTGTGAGGCAGGAGGACGAACAACTGAGATAGTGTTGCTGCCTATGTCATGACATTTTGTTCACTCAATGTCAAAAAGAACATGCACACTGAAGGGGTGAAAGTGCCTGCATAGACGGTGTACTATGAAATATTGAATGAAGAAAGGGATAGAACCAGTTCTGCTTACGGTAAATAACAAATGCTGGAAAATTGCAAATGCATATCCAGCAATGAGAATGGAGGGGGCGGGGGGGTGATGTCCGAGTGATGTTCTCGTTGGGTTGTTAATCCAGAGATCCAGGTAATTATCTGCGGCTCTGGATTCTAATCCTAATATGGCAGACAGTGCGATTCAACAAAAAATATAGTCATAAATCTGATGATCATCATAACTCCAACATCGATTGTTGTGGAAAACCCGTCTGGTTCACGAATGTCATTTAGAAAAGGGAACTGTCTCTTTCTTCGGACCCTCAGCGATGTGGCTGACACTAATCTGTCCTGTGGCCAATTAGGTATGAGCAAGAAATGCTGACCTAGCGAGCAATGCCCTCATCCTGTTAATTGAGCTTTTTTTAAAAAAAAACAATAATGCTGTTGCATTTTTACAAGATGAGAATGTTTCTTTATTGTTCGGAAAGGCCATTGTCTTGCAATTGTGTGCCACGAATGTTGCTTCCTGCTTTTCTGTTCAAGCCTCAAAATTGTACAGATGTTGCCTCACTTTGACATGGATTGTTACAACATTTGAACTGTTGTGAAAACTACTGAATTGTCTGGCCATGGATGAAGAGTGATGTTGCACTGATGCAGGTAAACTGGATGTAGTCTATCAGAATCCTGGACTGTCTTGTAAAGAGTTGACAGTCTTTCGAGAATGATGAGCTGAACTAATTGTTGCAGCACTCTTTGTCTCTCCTCTGTTTGCTTCGTCATTGAATTTTTATGAGTCCAGTTCAGTTTCTGGTTTATGCTAATCCCAAGAGGCTGTTAAATTGAGATTGTGATGTTAATGCCGTTGAATGTCAGGGGACGATGCCCAGTTCTGCATGTTTAGATTTGGTAGTTGTCTGGCATTTTTGCCGCAAACATTGCTTGCTACTTGTCAGGCCAGGCCTGGATGTTCTCCAAATCTTGCTTCAGTATCTGAGCAGTGGTAGATTTTGCTGAACATTGTGAAATCATACGGTAAAATCCCCACTTCAGCCTTTACGGTTGGAAGAAGGTCATTGATGAAGTAGTTGAGAATGGTTGTGCTAGGTTGTGCTGTCGAACTCTGAAGAAATACCTTCGGGCTGAAATGACATGAACACAACTTGACATTTTCCTTTAGATATGATATGAAACTGTAGAGAAACTTCTTAGATTGTCGTTCACTGAGGGTTCTGGGGTGTTACATTCAATCAACTCTGAAGATGATAGCAAGAACTCAGCTCTAAACTCAGCTCGTCTGCTTTGTTTTTGGATCAAGGAGCCAATGAGGTCAGCAGATGGTAGAAACATTGTCAACATCAATTATCGATTCATTGTGAATTAAGTTCTACTTTATACCATTGTTGTTTTTTTTTCTTCACTTTATCAATGATCAAGAGAAGACATCTGGGAATGAAATTGGTCAGAATGGATTAATTTTGTTTTACGTGTACATGATATAACTGGTAAATTTTTCACGCTGTCGGGTAGATATTGGTCGTCTTGCTTTACCGTAATAATCCTTTTTGTGTTTGGCAAGTTCTGGAACATATTGCGACATTTGTCGTTGTTGGAACTTTGACAGGATGAAGAGCTTCTGCATGACACATTGATTCCAGTGATTGCCTGGTATCACGTGTAATGAATCGAATTAACTGGAGACACTGAGTACTTCGGGAGGAGGCTCTGATGATTTATCCACACAGTATTTCGGGCTGAACTTGCTTTTCAAATAGCTCAACATAATGTGTTGCACCGATGGGTTGTTTTCCCCTATCAGTTACGATAAGGCCCCTCCTATAGTGAATATTTCGATTTGAATCAGCCTTGCACGCACGATGAGAAATGTAGCAACTGCAGAGCTTACGTCGATCCATTAGTTGTGGAATCATCCAAATCTGTCTTTGATTTGACATTCATGCTTTTTCACCTGTGCAAGTCGTTCTGTGTTGCAGCTTCACCAGGAGGCACCTCATATTCCTATATTGGCTGCTACTGCTCTTGGAATAGCCTTTTTTGATTAGATTAGATTATATTACTTACAATGTGGAAACAGGCGCTTTGGTCCAACCAGTCCACACTGACCCGCCAAAGCGCAACCCACCCAGATCCATTCCTCTAACACTCCAGGCAATTTAGCATGGGCAATTCGTCTAACGTGACATTTTTGGAGTATGGGAGGAAACCGGAGCACCTGAAGGAAACCCACGCAGACAGGGGAAGAATTTGCAAACTCCACACAGTCAGTCGTCTGAGACAGGAATTGAACCTCGTTCTTTGGAGTTGTCAGGTAGCAGTGCTCATAACTGTGCCACTGAGCCTTTTGCACCCTGCATTGAACATGTGTTTACCACCTGGTTTGACGTTATTTCTAAAGAATGGAATCCCATGAGTTGGCAGATTCTGTGCATGTCCTGCAACAGTATGTTTGCTGCTGTTGACGGCACAGTATTCTTCAAGAATATCTTGCTGTGAGTTTCCCCATCTGTTTGAAGTCTATCCCATTTAATATAGCCTTCTTTTTGTTGTAGGTTCTGTCACCTATTGCCGGATCACTGTGCTTGCTCATCTACTGTTGATGCTGGTAAATGATGTTACCCACCGAAAATTAGATCTCTGTCCTTTGCACCCGCCACGATGTTTTGAAGTACAGAAAGAGTGATCCGATCGATGTGGGCGGTAGTAATTAGCAGAAGGTTTTCTGAACATTTTTAAATTGAAACCTTGAGTTTTCATGGGGCTCAGGATCAATGTAGACCACTTGGTGGACAACTGCCTCTTGACTGTACATTACTGAGCTGTCAAACCTGCAGGTCCTGCCCAGATGGTGACACAAACCCTACACGGAGGAGGTTAGAGCATTGTTTGGGAAATTGGCTGCAAAGAAGCTTTCCTTGAGCGTGACTGAATCTGATAGTTGTTTGATGATTCCGTGTTTAAATACACCAGCTGAGATTTATGGTTTTAGACACAGGGTTCCCTTGTCTTCGAAAGGGGAAGAGGAGTGAAACATTGGTCATTGGGGAATCCATAGTTCGAAGGACATACAGGAGACTCTGTGGGAATGCGAGAGACACGCTTCTGGTGTGTTGCCTCTCCAGTTCCGGGTTTCACGATGTCTTCGATCATATCTTCTTGTCCTGAGGGGGAGAGGTACCAGCCCAAGTTGTAGTCCATATCGGCAAAAACGATATGTGTAAGTAAAGGTATCGGAACTAAAGGCAGAAATTCGGGGGCAAGCGTAGAATCTTGGAGTGAGAACCAGCAGCGTTGGTATCTTTGGTTTCTTAACGTGCCATGTGCTGGCAAAGCGACGAAGTGGGAGAGAGAGCAGTTTAACAGGTGGCTACAGGTATGATGCAGGAGGGAGGGATGCATATAATTAGATCATTGGGTCCCATTCTGGCGTAGGTGGCAAATCTTTAAACATGATGGTCTCACCTCAATCATAGGAGTACCAATACCCTGAGGGTGGGAGATTGGCGAATACGCTTTGGGAGGATTTAAACCTATTCGGGGGGTGGGAATCAGAATTGTGGCACCGGTGTACAGAAGATTACGATTGGTGAGACCATGAGTAATGTTTAAATTTTCCAAAGTTATAGCAGCATGAAGAATGTGCTGTGTCATGTTCCAATTCACCGCCATAAGCATCGGAATCAGGTTGGTAAACTTGCATCATGGGTTGCTTCCTTGGACTTCGATGTCGTGGCCATTTTGGAGACATGGACACAACAGGGACAGGAATGGTTGTTGCTCACCTGTTGACATATAAATGAAAAGGCTATTTATCTCTGTACCAAGCTTCACCGTTTTGGAGCCGGCCTGATTTAAACCACTCTGAAAAAAAAAACAGTGTCGTTCAGAAAAGCTTCCAGTAAAAAATAAGCTTTGTGACAGTAATACTGGAAAATATTTCAAAAGTAAGATGCTGTTACTGAGTAATTCATATCACATTGTTATTATTGTTGTTCTTCAGTGAAAGTATTTAGTGAAACAAAAGTGCTAATAATGCATGTACTGCATGCAGGCATACCGATCATTGAAAGCCTGACATCACAAAAATACGTGCTGAAGGAAATATATCACAATCTTGGAACTAAATTAGATGCCTTCCCTGACTTTATCCGGCACGTTAGAAGGGTAAACTATTGTAGTCAATTATCTTTCCTCTGTACTGAAAGAATTTCAGAGTTTTAAGAGGGGATCAGACAAGGCAAATCGTAGCATCGAAAGTCTATTGCGGATCTTTTGCTGTACCAGGAAGAAATTGAGTATCCTATTACGGTAATTATGTAAACACAAGCAGGTGACAACGAGCTTTTCATGTCCAAGACCAACGATGGAATGTGACTGAAAAGTATTTGTCACAGCAAGCAACTACTTATGTGCATTGAGTTACATACATTTTGTTATCTAAACTGTCCTGCTTTCAAATCTATCTCAACTTGACCTTATGGTTCCTTCTTTGTTCATTAATTTGCCTGCCTGTTTAACTGCCTCGGAAGCAGCTGGTGTTAAGGAAAGATCAGATACTTTGAGAAGACCTGTGCTTCTGAGCAGGTTCAATATTAGTGTATAAGTCCATTCATGTTTTCATTATTTTATTAGAAGTCACCATGTTCAAATAAATGTTTGGAAAATTAAATCTGGTTTCACTGAATCTGAAAGATGATTGGATAAACAATTATCTGGATGAAAAAGCAGATAACATGTGGCTGGGTGAATCCAGCTGATAGACTAACATGCCAAATTCAACACAGACTATCATTAGACTGAAGACCAAACTCCAACGAAGTAATTGGACTCAACTCCCCAAAGTGTAATGTCATCCACTTTGAGAAAAAGTCATGGCAATCTCGTTTTAAATTCAAAGATAACGGTAATTGAATTTATTTGAGGCAAGTTTGCAGAACTCTTTGCAATGAAAACATGTTGCACTTTACCAAGATTGAAAGTAGTGCAATACGTCATTATTGTCATGGAATTCTTGACACAGAACAATATACATTTCTTCTGGTCATCACTTTATTGGGGGCGTTTTAGAAAGTAAAATTTAATGTCCTCGAGAATACCCGTGGGCAGCAAATTTGCAGGGGTTTCTCATAAAGTTTTAACTGTGCATAAAGCATTTGATGTTTCCTGAAAAGCTCTGAGAATGTCGCTGTGGCCTACTGTTGAAGAATGACGACTGCGCTGTGGAAGCCACTGTTAGATTTGATAACGTAACACTTAACAGATAAAACTCTGTTCAACATTTTATCCATCTACACAAATGATCCCAAACAGCCTCTGCCACAACAGTTATCTCTCTCACTTCCTGACGACCCACTAATGCCCGAATAGAATGCCCCAATTTCCTCGTCAGTGATATGGAAACAGTGTCTTAAAATATAAATGTGAGGCTTCACTGCCTGAAATCTTCTCGAATCCCGTCGATATTTGTTTGTAAATTATAAAATTTTATCCAATTCCCTTCTCTTCATCGCTGCAGAAATATGATCAATCAAAAAGCAATCTTCAATGAGACCATACACCATACTGTCCCCTGTCCCCTCCTATTGAGTCCAGTAAAAAAGTAAGAATAATTTTATGTCATTGCGTGAACTTAGTTTGCATTACTTGCCATATTTCGACATAATATCAATTTATCACTTGAACACCCAAAAGTTGCCAAACTAGAAATTCAAGAAAATTGCAGATATCCTCGAGAAACTTACTTGTCCAAACAAACCAATCTGAAACCATCGATTCTAACTAAAAGATGACAGAGCTGGTCTGTGTTGGCTATTCACCTTCGCCACCTATCTGCGTGTGTTTCCTCTAACTAAAGAATAACAGAGAATTTGTGGTCTGTGTTGGCTTTGCACATTCGCCACATATCTGCGTGTGTTTCCTCCAACTGTTCCGGTTTCCTCCCACAATCCAAAGATATGCAGTTATGGTGAATCGGCCAAATTAAATTGTCCATACTCTTCAGGGATGTGTATATTAAGTGCATTAGTCACTGGTAAATATCGAGTTACAGGATAGGGAATGGGGTCTGGATGGGTTCGTCTATGAAGCTTCGGCGTTGATTTGCTTTGACAAATGGTTTGTTTCCACACTGCAGGGATCATATGACTTGTATGATTCTATGCATTTGTCACTACATACCGCATAGATTTGAGACTGACCTGTGAACATATTTCGAAACAATCAGTTCTGAAATCTGTTGTATGAGTGAGTGCAACATTACAAAGAATAGATACCGAAACGGCATAAGGGTCAATGCCATGTTAAGATACACATCGAAATTCAACATTACTGAGTGGTTTTACATTCCAAATATATGTCTGACGACAAGTAAAAGCACAAGCCTGCCTCATTTAGAATGAACACTCACTGATTTTGAATCAACCGGAATGAAGAAATAAGATTTTCAACTTAGCACTGTCCTCTTTTAATACAAGCGTTTTACCGGGTATTAAAGATGTTTGTTATAAATTAAGGTTGGATAGATTGGGATGTTTGCTGCTGGACTGTAACAAATTAAGACATTACTTCAAAGTCGTTTAAAATACCATAATGGATATAGATTGTATTAATATTCGGTGTCTTTTCCATGATATGAGGCTTTCAAAACTCGAGAGGTTTGATGTAATGTGAGATGAGATTGGGATTTAAGAAAGACATGCAAGACTATTTATTTTGCCCTGTGGCAGTTTCGCGCGTGGATTTCACTTGCTTAAGAAGTGGTTGATGCGGCAAAAGCTGAAGCTTTCACAAGAAACTTAGATAAGTACGAAATGCTCAAGTGTTTGGATGGACTGAGGGAAGAAACTGGCCGCTGGGAATAGTGCAGCTTGGGATGATGTTCGGCCAAACTAGTTTGACTGAAGGGGCTGTTTCCATTCTGAATGACTCTGTGACACTACATCTGTGTATGTAGTAACATGCTGGCATTGTTGGAAATTATTGGGCCTCTTACCTGCATGAAATTAATCTTCAATTGCATTTTCTTGACATTTCTGTGTGAAAACTGGTATTGGACAATCACATTCATCCATTCTTTCCAGATGTCCAATTCACAGTCCCCAAAATTTGAATTGACAGATAGTCAACTTTCCACTGTTATCTTTATGAAATTAAACTGAGAAGGTGGCTCCTGACAATGTGGTACAATTTCAAATATGGTTTACTTCTGTTTTCGTATTAACATCTTAATTCTTACATCAAGTTTGGTAACCTTCCTTTATTTTCTTTTAAATGATGAGGTTTTTTTTGAACCAATTATATCATCACCTTGGTGACATGCATTCCGAATATTTCAAAACAAGGGTCAGGAAACGGGTGCCATAATTGAAAGAGTGAGTCACAGAGTTAGTACTGCGTTTGGGTCAGCTCTGGGATTCAGTCCAAAACGTCATAAAACATTCAGCTGCACGTGTACATTGTCTGTGAGGTTTTAACAGCTGCTGAGCACTGCGCAAATGTCAGTGGACATCTTGAATGTTTACCCTATGAAGAAGGAAATTGATTCAATGAAGCAGATAACACCTATCTCACACTCACATGACCACCAATCCAGGCATGGGAAAGGCTGAGTGGATTCGTCCCTAACAACAAACTCTACCTTACTCGCGCTAGCTATGACATTCTCTGGAAGTTTTATTTCCGCCTGATTCTCTTTGACCTCCATTGCACGTGCATCTGCATTTGGTTCAACCAGTCAAATTCACCCTCATAGTGTCATCGAGACTTAGAGATGTACTGTCTGGTAACAGACCCTTCAGTCCAAACAGTCCCTGCCAACTAGATATCCTAACCCAAGTTTGTCCCACCTGCTAACACCGAGCCCATATCCCTTCAAACTTTTCCTATTCATATACCATCCCAATGCCTATTAAATGTTGCAATTGTACCAGCCTCCCCCACTTCCTCTGACAGCTAATTCCATACACGTACCACCCTTTGCGTTAAAAGGTTACCCCTTAGATCTCTTTTACATCTTCCCCCTCTACCTTAAACCTATGCCCACTAGTTCTGGACTCTATTTATTCTATGCATGTCCCTCATAATCTTCAAAACTTCTTGAAGGTCGCCGCTCAGCCTACAACGGTCCACGGAGAACAGCCCCAGCCTGTCCATATTTTCCCTGTAGCTCAAGTCCTCCAACCCTGGCAACACCCTTGTAAATCTTTTCTGAAGTCTTTCATGTTTCACAACATCTGTCCAATAGAAAGGAGACCAGAATTGCAATATTCGAACTGAAGCCTGCCCAATGTCCTGTACAGCTGCAACAAACCTCCCAAATCCTGTACTCAATACTCTGACCAATAAAGGAACGCATATCAAATGCATCTTCATTATCCTATCTACTTGCGACTACACTTTCAAGGAGCTATGGACCTGCACTCCCACGTCTCTTTGTTCACCAACACTCCTCAGGAGCATACCATTAAGTGTATAAGTCCTGTTATGAGTTGCTTTCCCAAAACACAGAGCTCACATTTTCTGCATTAAACTCCAAATCTCACTTCTCAGCCCATTGGCCCTTCATGCTAAATGATATATTCTCACTTCTTATATGTGGTTCACTCAGCCATATTTTGTCCACATGGAATTCAGCAAAACAAAGGACAAATTCCTGGACGGTAGAGTGTTTAGCAAGGTTGGCTCAATTGGAATACTGGGGGAGTAGATAGATGTTTATAAATTTGCTTGAAGGTCAGTTGCAGGTGACTGCGTTGGAGTGTTGTTTTTTTCGGATTGGAGGCCTGTGACCATAACGTCCCGCACGAAATCACTAATACATCCATTGATTATTTGACATTTGTATAACTAATTTGGATCTGAATATAAAAATATGCTTAGTAGGTTTTCGATGACGCCAAAATAGACGTTGTTTTAGACAATAAAGACATCAATCTCTGAGAACAATGGGGCGTTTCTCAGATGGGCGAAAATGGCAAAGAGCACCAGATGGACTTTAATTTAGATGAATGTGATGTTTCATTTTTTAAAGCAAATATCTTGAATATACAAATGAAATGAAACTGTTTGAGTTACTATTGAAAGCAATAGGAACACAATGAATATCCTTTGAAGAAAAGCTAGAAAGAGAGAGCTTTTGATCTATAACATTTGAAACTGAAACTTTAAGGTCGAACAAATATGAAACAATTTATAATGTATTGCCTGAATCAAAGAAAATTCATGTGGAAGAGCGGAGAGATGAACTTGCAAAATTAGCATTGAATTCTCTTATGATTATGACTTAGTTCATAAATCACTGATTGGCTTCCGACATCAAAATCAATCTGCGATTTGTCGAAATTGGTCCAAAGAGAAATCCTTAGGAGGGTATGGAAAAGAAAATGTCTTTCAAAGTAGTAAGAATAATTGACCACAGATAAGAGATTAAACGTCTGAGGCAGAAACCAAGTAAAATATTTTGGATGAATTACCTGCCACATATGAGGGCACATTAAGTCGCAGAGTTGGTGTTTACATAAAGCGCTGGGAAGATGGATGTGGAAATCAGTACAAACCAGTGAGTTTGCGAAAATGCTAAAGGAAATTACAGTACTAGCTAGAAAGCTGAAAAAGGAATATACAGACTGTTCAAGCTTTTATGCAGATGGAAGTGTCATATCTCATTTCTGAAGTTATTGGCATGCCAAACGGTTATGCATATGTACCAGTAGGAGCAGGTCATGTAAATAAGATTTTAAGAGATGCATGAGCAAGTCAATGTTCGATGGGTGAGAAATTAGGACACATGCAATTCAGAAGAGTTGTTGCCGGAAAAGATGGTAATTTGCGGAATTCGTGGTTTGAAGAACAGTGCTCTATAATGAAAATGAGATTGTAGACACCGGTGAAAAATGGCGAATTAATGGTTCGAGAAGATCAGAGATTCTCCTTTCCAGAAACCGGTTTATCCTTGGTAATGATATAACTGGATCACAAGTGGGAAAGATGCGTATTCTGCTTGAAACATCCGTCGAAAATCTGGCAACTGGTGCATTTCACAAATATATCCTCCGCCTTTTCTTGATTTTGTTCTATAAAGGTCACAAGGCCACAAGTGGAAACGGGAGTAGAAATCAAAGAGTAAAAATACATTTTTGCAAGGTGTGTGAATGTTTGCAGTTCAGGTTGAGGTTTAGGGTGTTGGTTTGCTCGCTGAGCTGTAGGTTTCATATCCAGACGTTTCATTACCTGGCTAGGCAACATCATCAGTGGCGACCTCCAAGTGAAGAGAAGCTGTTGTCTCCTGCTTTCTATTTAAAGCTTTCGCCTGGATGGGGTTCCTCGGGTTTGTGGTGATACCATTTTCTGTTTGTGGTAATGTCATTACAAACTTGCGTATACAGAAAACCGACAAACACTGACCAAATACTCAACTACTCCAGCAACTATCCCAATACACACAAACGAAGCTGTATCAGAGCACTAATCCAACGAGCCACCACACACTGCAGCACAGACGAACTTCGATAAACAGAGGAGAACCACCAATACGACGTATTCAAGAAGAACGGATACTCAAAAAACACAGTGCCCAGATTCCTCAAGAACAAACTACGACAAGCAGACCAAACACAGCCAGAAACCCTAACTACTTTACCATACATCAAAGAAGTTTCAGAAATGACAGCCAGACTACTGAGACCCCTCGGAATCCAAGTGGCACACAAACCCACCAACACTCTCAAACAAAAACAAACAAACTTAAAAGACCCAGTACAACCCATGGAAAAAACCAACGTCATCTACAAAATTCCATGCAAGGACTGCCACAAGCAGAACGTAGGACAAACAGGAAGAAAGGTAGACACCAGGATACATGCACACCAGCTAGCCACAAAAAGGCAAAACCCTCTCGCCCTCGTAGTCCTGCCCACTGATGAAAAAAAAAACACTATTTCGACTGGGACAATACATGTATCCTGGGACAGGCTAAGCAAAGACATGCCAGAGAATTCCTAGAGACCTGGCACGCCAACCACAACGCCATAACCAAACACATAGACCTAGATACCATCTGTCAACCCCTCAGAAAATGAACAGGGAATGACATCACCACAAACCCCAGGAACCCCATCAAGGAGAAAGATATAAATGGAAAGCAGGAGACAACAGCTTTGCTTCACTTGGAAGTCACCACTGATGATGTTACCTAGCCAGCTAATGAAATGTCTGGATATCAAACCTACACCTCAGTGAGCAAACCTACACCCTAAAGTAAAGATAAATAATTTGAGGTTTAGTTATCAGAAACGATGGATCATCAAATACTTGTGTAGAAAATTAGAACAGTTAAAACAAAAAGTCTATATTACTGCTTCAGAGACAATTTCTAAAGTACAAAGGAAACATGAAAAATCTAAAACCGTTGTATCAGAAAGCAAAAATGGAAGAAGAATCCGAGTGTACCCTCGAATTTTGCAACTTAAAAATGAAGAATTGATCGGATAATTTGAGACCATCACCAGTTCAAGTGGACGCAAACTTGGTAGACGTTCGTCAAACCGTATTACTGGTGGGTTGTAAAAAAGGCGTTCGTGCGGGTCCCTGGCTCTCTAAGAAAGAAAACAGGAAAATAAATCGTTTGGATTACTTCTGAATTGTATGCTACACTCACATCCAGTAGAATGCTAAAATCATTTCAATTAGACATATCTCCACAGTTATTCTGTCAAAACTAGTCACACTTATGCTAAGAAGTGTTGAACATGTGTTTTAATTTCGCTACTTTAGCACAAGACATTCAATTCACACATTGATAAAATTGACTTCGATGCTATCTTTGATCATGTGGGAAACCATCCCAAAATGGTGCAATTTTCAAATGCGTCTTCATCCACCTGAAATAAATGACAAAACAGAGCAAGATGCCATTAAGATATTTTAAAAAGCCAATGACGTTCAGGGAAGGTTGAAATGGAACATAAAGAACAAGATGACAAATATATTGCAAAGTGTCGATTAAATTGAAGATGCGACTTTGCTGGCGAAACATGCGAGTCTGAGGAAGTTGGAGAGGTCTGTGGGGAGAGAGACAACGTGGAACAACAAAAATCAGTGAGTTGTTAATACATTGCACGGCAACAACTCTGCAGTTGCTTTCATCTTGCACAAGAACGAGATCATTAGATCGTTTTATAAAACGTCAGCAACAGGGAAGAATTGGAAAGACGGTATTCATTGGAGAACTGTTGTTTCGATGTTGAAGGCACGTACTGATCTTTTAAGAGATAGTGAATGATGTTCGGAGCTGAGATCGTAGTAACACCTGCGTCATATGACTAGATGGCAGTCTCAGAGTGAACTGGAAAACTGAATACATGCAACATTTCACTGTAAAATGGATAGCTGAATTGGTTGCTGTTTTGAGAACAAGTCGAACTTAACCAATCAATTTAAATTATACCGCAGGATGCGAAAGCCACAGCCTGTTTCGACTTATTGTTTTGCCAACATTGAAATAATGAGAGCACCCAATGTTGGGGATTTCAAAATGAAGGCTTTTTGAAAATTGGAGACAGAGTACCTGACATCATCACTGATGTAAAACATTATGAATCACTTCCTATAAAAGGTGACTCCTCAAATGAAACATATTGGCATGAAAAAAGAAAGAAAAGACCCAGGGAGATCTGCAGCAGGAAGAAAGGCACCAATGACCACAACTACTTCAGTGTTTTTGAAATGAAGTTAATGGAATTTGAATAAGTGTCGTATTGGATGAACATATTGTTATACCGTTCGAGGCAGGGAATAAGAAGTTAAGAGAAAGGGGGTATTAGAATTGTGAATAGTTGTGCTTAATGTTCACACTTAGAGAGTAAATTAAATTTGTTTTCTTTAAATAGTGGAATTTGGCAGTTTCCTGCAACTTATATTTTAACAGATTACAAGATGTGGTGAGCTTTTCTGAGTTTTCTTTGCGTGAATTACCAGAGCAGTCCACTACCGTGTCGAAACAGTGCAGATCAGCAAAATTAGGAATATGTTGTGAGAGCACTCAGAATAGCAAAACATGGGAATTGTTCTTTCTATAGACAGAATCCTTTTTCAGCACAAAGCGGGTGAAGGCGAGGAGAGAAAACAATCCCTGCATGTGGAATGCACAACATATGAGATGGAGATCTTAAGAAATCCAAGAGTCCAAAATTGTGGCTCAGAGAACTTCAACGTAAATCTGGAAATGGTGAACAATATACATGTATAGCACAGCAGCAGCATCAAGTATACAACATTTGTTGAACGATTACAGACGAACAGTTTGATTCGCAACAATGCTCAACTGAAGGAAGTGATTCACATACAGTTTGAAATATCAAACAAACTGCTTCAAAGCACAAATCTGTCATAAAATTGTAAACAATTTGCGGGGCATGTGGACTGTGTCTGTTTCTACAACATGCTATCTGATAGCCACGTTTCAGGACATAAATTTCCAATAAGGAGCATTACGTTTTCCACCATTGGAAGAATTTTGGTTTGATAGAGGAAGAGTAAAATAACACACGAATAGAAGAGAGGATTGGAAATCTCCATCCAACAATAATCTTGGAAAAATCTAAGTTGACACCATAATAGCAATTGCTAGAGCACCTCAACAGGTTTGTTGCAATCTGTTGGAAGCAAGTAGCGTCCGTGTTTCGAGTCGTTCATTAGGACCATTTTGGTGAAGGCAACCTGAAATGAAAACTTGATGGTTACTTTCTTCCCACAGTTGCTGCCAGACCTGGGTTTTTCCAGCATTTTCTGTTTGTGTTCCAGCATCCGCAGGTCTTTGTTTTCTTTTAGAATCTCAATGGACTGACCATTACAGGAGAATGTATGAGGTGCGTGGTGCGCCATCAACTTGGAGATCTGAAAAGATTTATCACAGAATTTATGGGAAAATTTTATTCTGATGGCACTCAGACAGACTATGCGCAATTGTAATTAATGTGCAGCGGGCAGACAGAATAAAACATGAAATAAAACAGAGTTGTACCATCACGAATACAGATGTAGCTTTAAATTTCATTTAGGAAATTGAAAAATGATAGTAAATGGATATGTGACGCCATTCTTTATCTCCTCTCTGAACTTTCTCCGAGTAAGTATGTAAATGCACGTGTTGGTGCATGAACTCAAGAGCCGGAGCATGAATCCAATCTGTTGGGCAACATACATGGGATCACTCAGGTTTTTGTTTGTGTAATTAAAGTTTCGAACTGACCAGTTGAATGAATGTACAACATATGTTATCCACAACAGCATGAAATTGGAGGACAAAGCGAAGAGTAAAATTATGGATTTCCTTCGATTCTTCATTTCAGGGTCAAGTTCGTTTTCCTTTTTCTCATGACCACGGAGGCCCTTGCGGAGTCGATTGGCTGTTATAATGTTTCTGACAGTCAGGGCGTTGAAGACCAAAATGCACAGTATTGGAATCAGAGGCGTTAGGAGACTGTCAATCCATTCATACACTGCCCAAAACATTGAAGTGAAATAGTCAGGCGTCTGCTTGCAAAACCATGGCACATTGTCAATGATTATTGAAGGAACAAAAACAAAGTACCACGTAATGGACCTGAAACAACTAACAATGCTCAGAGTTGCAATCACCACGTTTGCTGTTTTCTTGGTGCAGTATTTTGGTTTCAACTTGTGGTAACAGATGGCCACAAAGCGATCAAAAGTAAAAGCAACTGTGAACCAAACAGAAAAATCGAGGGCTGCAAGAGACAAGACGACTCTTAGCGAGCACACAGGAGTAACGAATAGAAAAGTTATTGGGAAGTGAATGTTATTTGTTCGGTTCAATAAAACATTAAAAATGACGAGCAGTCGATCCGCTGTTGACATTGCCACTAGGTACTGAGTGATACATAGAGAGAGTCCACAGTTCCCTCGTTTCAAAACGACAATTGCCATTAAGTTAACTGTAGAAAATGGAATTAAAGATCAGCAGATTAGTGGCAGAATGTGTTGTCCCAATGGTCGTCCCATCGCAAAAATAGTTTTTAAAAAATTTATTTTGAAGTGCACAACAATGTAAAAGTTGTCAGTTACTTATCGCCTGCATCCAGAACAACACAATCTTTCACATAATATTGACAGACAATAGATTCAAGGGATAGGAATCTGGATGGGCTATAACAGACAGAAATAAACGGAACAATTCGAGGGAAAAGAACGCATATGCAAGGAACTGGAACATTTTACATGTTACATGTAATCACACCATATTCCCTGAACCAGGATTCTTATTTTTATTCTGAGGTGAAGGCATTTAATTAAACAAAGGTTTTAAAGTGTACAGTGCGCAGACTCTACCATGATAATTGAAAGCTTGACATCACAAGAACACTGATTGGAAGTTTCTGAAGAATTGGATCGGGTGCCGTCAACGCTGTCAGACACCTTCCCAAACTAATATACTTCAATTAGGAAGAATCAGCTTTAGGATTTGAATATCTTTCATTCACATTGAAAGCTATGCATTAACAGACTTAGCACCATTGCTCTTTTGGAAAGTAAAATCTCCTATTTGTTAGAGCAGAACTCCGATAATATTATTTCAGTGCTATTGGAAAAGGCAAATCTTTAGCATTGATATGATATTAAGGGAGTTTTACTGTACCGGCAGGAGATTTTAGATACCAAAAGTGCAATGCTGCAAAACACAATCAGACAATGGCGGACAATCTTGAAGCGAATTGAGTATTGGAGGTGACTGAAAAGCATTTATCTTTTCAACGATCCTCTGATCGATAATAAATAGCGTCCATTCTGCTTACATCCCGGCCATATATTGATCCGATCGTTCCTTCCTCGCGCTTTCGTTTCCCTTCCTGTTTAAATTTCTGAATAATTCTTCGCGGCTGTTGCCGTCAGGGAACGATCAAAGGTGTGGATAGGGTGTATTCATACAGCTAATTCAATGTTCATGGAAAATAGAGGCGTCAATGCTTTGCTTATTTTACTGCATTAGACGATGGCGAAAAAACAATTTTCAAAAGAGAATTTGATTTTCAGTTACCTCGGTTTTGTAAAGTGTGACGCATGTTCCTTTTCTGCAGACCACATGTTCATCAATTCTGAACTATATTTCAATTAATGTAATGATGTAATTGCACAGCTATAGATGGCAGTGTTCCACAAAGGTGTTCAAAAATCTATTTTATGGTATTGAGAATGTTTTCATGCAGCAAAAAAATGCACAAAATTCGAAGCTCTAATTTGCCACAAATCGAAATGTTATCCTGTTCTATAACATTCATTCAGAAAGACAAATGAACATTGAACATAAAACATAGAACAAGACAGCGCAGGACAGGCCTGTCAGCCCTCGATGTTGCACTGACCTAAGAACTAATCTAAGCACATCTACCTACACCATGCAATAATCATCCATATCGTTATCCAAGGACTGTTTAAAAGCCCAGACTGTGGCTGAGTTAACTACATTGGCAGACATGGAATTCCACTCCCTTACTCCTCTTGGAGTATAGAACCTGCCACTAACATCTGTCTACAATGTATCAACCCACAATTTGCAGCTATGCCCCCTCGTAAACCCGATGTCATCGTCCAAGGGAAAAAAAGACTCTCACTGTTCGCCCTATCGAATCCTCTGATCAACTTGTATGTCTCTATTAAATCCGCTCTTAGCCTTCTTCTTGACAATGAGAACAGACCCAATTCCCTCACCCTTTCCTCATAAGACCTTCCCTCCAGACCAGGCAACATCCTGGTAAATCTCCTCTGCACCTTTCCCAATGCATCCACATCCTCCCTGGAACGGGGAGACAAGAACTGTACACAGAATTCCGATTGAGGTCGCACTAACATTTTGTACAGTTGCAGAATGACATCACGGCTCCGGAACTCAATACTTCTACCAATAAACCAGACACACCGTGCGCCTTCTTAACAGCACTACCAACCTGGGCTCTAACTGGATCTGTGTACATGGACACCAAGGTCCCTCTGGACATTCACACTGCCAATAATCTTTCCATTGATCCAGTATTCTGCCTTCCTGTTATTCTGCCCAAAGTTAATCACTGCATATTTATCTGCAATGAACTCCATTTGCTACCTCTCTGCCCAATTCTGCTGTTTGTCCAAGTGCCCTTGCAACCTGCAATATTCTGGCACACTATCCATCACTCCATCGACTTTAGTGTCATCTGAAAACTTATGAACCCATCCACTTGCGTTCAAGTTATTTATAAAAATGACAAACAGCAGTGGTCCAAAAACAAATCTTTGTGGCCCACAACTAGTAACCGTACTCCAGTCTGAATATTTTCTATCAACCACCACTCGTTCCTTTCTTACAGAAAGCCAGCTTTTGATCCAAAATACGAACCCACCCTCAATCTCAATCCTTCGCATTTTCTCCAAACGTCTATCACGTGGAACTTTATAAAAGTCTTTACTTAAGTCCATGTATATCACGTCAACTGCCCTACCCTCATCCAATCAAATGGTTGCTTGCAAGATGATTAAAAATCCTATCTTTTATAATATCTTCAAACTTTTTCGACAACAAATTTAAGTTTTACTGATAATAATTACCTGGGTTATCTCGACTGTCGTTGTTGAACAAGGGGACAATATTTGCAAACATTCAGTCCTGTGGTACTAAACCTGTAGACAATGTCGACTCAAACATCAAGGCCAAAGTTTCCGCCATCTTCTCCCTCCTTTCTGAGAGAATCCTCGATAAATACCATCTTGGACTTATCTACTTTCACACCTTTGAGAATTGATAACACCTCCACCTTACAAACCTCAATCCTTTCTCCTGTAATAGTCGCATCTCAGTCTCCTCATTTGCGATATACTCCTTTTCATGTATGAAAACAGATGAGAAGTGCTCATTTATCACGTGTCCGCTCTCCACAATGTCCACACACAACTTCTCACTTCTGTATTTGACTGGCCCTGTTCCTACCTTGGTCATTGTTTTATTCCTCACATACCGTCAGAAAGCTTTCGGGTTCTCCTTTATTCGACCTGAGAAGGACTGCTTATGACCCCTCCATGCTCTTCTTAATAATCTCATTAAATCCTTTCACGCGAAGTTGTATATCTCCATTGCCTCTTCCTTAGACATCTTGTCTCACTGTCACACAATCCCCCCTCGTCTGATACACAAAACATACAATTTCTTCAGTAAACTAAGGTTCCCTTCCCTTATCAATTCCTTCCTGTCTGTCAGGGACATTGCGATCAAGGTCACGCAATATCTGTACCTTATACCAGCTCCACAATTTAATTGTCCCCGTCCCATGCACATCGTTACCCCATTCTGTGCCTCCAATGTCTTGCCTAATCTCATTGTAATTTTCCTTCCCCCATCTGTATCTCATGCCCTGTGGCCTTACTTATCCATTTTCATCGGTAATCTAAATATAACCGAAGTATCGTCACCCTGTCCAAAGTGCTCACCTGCCACTGCCTCAAACACCTGGCCTTTCGTCTTGTTGTCCCTTCGAAAGACTGTATGAGGGAAAACTCCTCCACAGATTGGACAATAACTGATCCATCAGACCGACCAGAGTCATAGCATTTCCATGCAGTGTTGGGCAATTTGAAGTCTCACATCATTACAAACTTTTCGTTTCAATCCTACCCAAAATCACTTTGCCGATCCTCTGCTCGTCATCACTGGAACTTAACAGAGGCCAATAAAAAATCTCCCAGCATTGTGCCCTCTCCTCTCCTGTTTCTAAACTCAGACCATAACACCTCCATGGACGAGTCCTCGTCAAAAATTCTTTCAGTCACTGTTGTACTTTCCTTGACTAACAAAGCCATGTGTCCCCCTATTTTACCAACTTCACTGATCGACTTGAAATATCTAAATCCTTGAACCTGCGACATCCATTCCTGACAGCGCTCTGGCCATGTCTCCGAAGAGGCCAAACATCGACGTCCCAGTTATCAATCCAGTTTTCAAGCTCACCTAACTTATTCCGGATGCTCCTAGCGTTGAATTACACACACTTCAAGCCATCTTGCTGTCTGCCAGCACACTCCTGTGATCGTGAAATCCTGCCCATGTCCTAGCTGCTCACATCATCCTATGCACTGGAACTACACACCCATCCCCCGGCTGAGCTATTTTAAACCCACGCGAATAGCATAAGCAAATTTCCACCTAGGTTATGTGTACCTCCCTGTTTGAAGTAAATACTGTCCTGTTTGCAGAGGAGAGGTCCCATCTTCCCCAGATTGAGAGCCAATTATCCAAACACATGGACCCCTCCCTCTTGCACCATCACTGCAGCCACGTTTTCAGCTGGCATCTCTCTGTCTTCCTCACCTCGCAATCAAGTGACACGCGGAATAAACCAGAAATAATAGATCTGTTTATTCTAGCTGGCAGAGTCCGCCATAGCTCCCTGAACTTACATCTTACACTATATCCCTCTTTCCACCTATGTAGTTGGCACCTATGTAGACCAGCACCAGGGGCTGGTCAGCCTCTCGCTTCAGGACACCAAGACACGTTCTCAGATATCACTGACCCTGACATTGCTGTGTAAGAATCACTCAATATTCTGTAAAAAATTTCCAGGAGACGCAGAAAATCCTACAGGAAATTAAACTTTTAATTTTGCCAAATCAAAGCTGTGGGAGCCAGCAAAATGTCTTCCCTGACTCCTCACAATTTCTTTGTTCTCCTCCAGTTTAAACTATTTGTTGGTCCCACGCTTATCCAATAATATTAGCATAGCCAATGACGTTGACTTGTTGTGTCTTTCTAAGGTAATTATCGCTTGCCACACTGGTTCCTTCCGTCACACCTAACCTATCACATTAAAACACCATCACATTTAGCATTACCTCATGTCCCAGTGATTTATTTAATCAATCACAATGCCCCACAATTACCTGTTACTGAAGCTCTGCAACATGATACTGGGCATACATTACAACACTACGTGAGCTATATTACTGCCAAAATAACTTCTGTAGCACCTGGGAGGCAACACAACAACCGTAAGCTTCTTTCATCCCCAACGAACCTTCTATCTGACCATCTAACTATTGATTCCCAAAGGACTAACACTCTCCTCCTTTGCCCCCTTTCCTTGTGTGCAACAGGGCAGTCACCTGCACCTAAATGCGTACCCCTGATAACCCGTCCCCTGAACATAATGCAAAAAGGGTACACTTGTTGTTCAGGGGAACGATCACCGGGTTCCCTGCACTGATTAATTTCCCCCTTCTCACAGTCACTCAGCTTTCTTGGTGTCGAGGATTAACTATTTCCATGTAACTCTTGGATATCACAGACTCTGCCTCCCGAATGATCCCAAGTTCAACCATCCGCTGCTCCAGTTCCCTAACGTGGTATTGGCGTAGCAAGAGTGGGGTGCACTTCCTGCAGCTGCACTTGGATGCGTTACTTCTATCGTCCCTCTGCTCAACATCATGCAGGAGCAACATTCCTCTCCCTGCACTACCTTCCCTGAAATGTCCTTACCAAAAAGTAAAACAACAAGAGAAGTTTACCTGATATGTTCCTGCTGTTAAAGGCGAGAGGAGGTGGATGTGTGGGAGGCCCGACAAGTGTAGGGTCCCGGGTTTAGAAAACACTCGCTTATGTCGCTGAAGGTTTAAAAACTCCCCCCTTTCCCAGAAACGTCTGCTCTCCGATATCAGATGTAAAGATTTAAATTAGTGACGCACCTTTCTCTGCAGGCCCCTGGTCCAAGCACCCGCTTTTCCTGCTGCTGAAAAAAGAAATGGCAGTGGACACCAATGAGAACGTCCATGCCTACCGGCGTCCTTACTGCCATACATTCTTGAGTATCACTTGAAAGAATACAAGATATTTGAACCATTCATGCAAATTGTATTTGACGCTGCAATGCGTCGTGGTTCTTCAGTGATCCATTTTAAACTCAAGGTTTGCAGACAGACTTGATAACAGAAACCTGACGAAAACGTTGAAGCTAGTAATAACTGATTCGCAGTTAAACTATTTTCTGGAAAAGTTAAGTTTATTGAAAAGATTTTGGATTAAACCCGAATGTTAATTGAAACAACACAATCTTGGCACTCAGAATATGAAGCACAATCAAGCATGGGGACTGTTTTGCGGTGCTGATATCTACTGATGGTACTGGGACACTGAATTCAACTGTCTGTCTCGTAGGAATGACTCATATAAAATACGATCCTGTGAAAATGCCTACTTTTTCGTTTACTCGTGGTTTACACGTCAATAGTAAACAATGAAACAAATTAATTCAAAGGCGACAGTTTCCAAGATATTATACATGCAAGGAAACAAATTGCAGCTTACTTTATAGTCGTCCTTCAAATGATTATGCAAAACATTTTACTTGAAAGGAAATTTCTGTGTTTTTTTAAAATTTGGTGAAAAGGATAACATGCGGCATTTGAGAATCAAAAAACATGCAACACTAATTGCAATGAAGACCTAAGCAACAAAAACGTCTGACTGATTAATATTAAACCTCTATTGGAAATATTTCAAATGCAATTAAGAAAACATGATAAACCGAATTTTTGACATAATAACAAAAAACAAATGCACGTAGTTTTCAATACACGGCAGGCTTCATGGATGAAGCACGTGTAAACTTGTTTGTAAGGTGCCCCACAGATCCAAAGCCTTACCAGTGATACCAATAGCTGCGAGCCCTGGGTAGTAAAATCTTTCTATCTGAAAGATCATTGGAAACTCCATTATCTGTATGAAATATCTGCTTTCATGTGACTCTGTGATTCCAGTTGATGAATTAACAATGCAGATTCAACACAGCCAATATTTATATAGTTGTGTAATCTCTAGTGATGTAATTATCCTCTTTCCCTAATGAATAATATCTATATTTCAGAAATTGTGAGGGATCCCTGTCTTAAATGTCAAAATCCGGACATAATTCATTCGAGTTTGAGAAACATTGCGTCACGTTTTGAATTTTAATAAGGAGGGATTAAGGGTGGAAGTACAGACATAAATATGAGTAACATTTTAGACATCTCTGTTAATGACTTTGATCAGCCTGTGAAGAGACAGTCAACTCCCCATCTTCCTGTTTATCACAGAATCCACCAATCTGACGGTTGAATATCATACTCTCTAATGTGGTGACAATCCCTAAAACCAAAGCATGCCCCCCACTGGTTATGTAAATGTTACAACTGATACAAGTGTTACGACTGCTGCATTTTGTTTTATTTCAGTTGAGTTCTAATGTCCCCAAATTTGAGAGTTTTCTGCATGATATGCTTTTGAATACCGGAAATATTTGTTCAAAACATGTTAAAAATTGAACAAATTCTTTGCATTTGTATCTGAAGAAATTTCATGATTTGATCCTCTATCTTTGCTGACAACCTCCACTGAACCGAACCCCTTCCATCGACTGCAACTGTAAAACTACCTAGTTCATTCCAAAAATTAAGAGTAATTTGAGGTCACCAAAGGAATGTAGTCTGCATCACTAGGTATATTTCGATCTGAAAAGAAATTTTCGCCCCATACCATGAGACGTTTTCGAAATGATATCAGTAAGCAAGAAATGGGCAGTTTTCTTTTTGAAGCAAATTGCCCAAAGGAGCAACAAATCCAAAGAAATTACGGAATATTGCTTTCTGTATTTGTCATTATGAAACTATAAACATTTGAAACTCACCTATGAACATTTATCAAAAGAATCAGTTTTGCATTAACAGTGCGAGCTACACCTTGGAGGGAGTGACATTGAAATAACACGAAGATGTCCACGTCGATTTCAAACTAATCTATACACCTGAAATTCACTTCATTGATTGACTTGAAGTTCCAAACACATATCTGACCACAATTAAATACGTAGTCCTGTATCATTTTAAGCTACATAGGTTATATATTAATCAATCGATAATCATAAATCACGACTGTGAACTTTCCACTGTCTTCTCTCACAACAGCCAACTCATCTTTGTCTCAGTAAACACATGCCGGCTTTCAAAACAACTTGTATTTACATCTATTTGAAAACAATCTTTCATTTTACTTTCTTGACAAGTTACAGAAAAAAATGCTTCTGGAAGACCATACTGTTCCATTATTTCCCGATGTCCAATGGAGAAATCGAAAACTCAAAGTGTAAATTTAAAATGCCTAACACCCTAAATTTCCAGAAATGGTATGAGAACCTGGTTCTTGACAACAGTACAGAATGCTAAAGTTCTGTATTAATTTTAGCATGTTAATTGTTGCATTAGTATGTTTCCATTTATATATGAAAAAAAACAACTGATGCGGTGTTTAAGTTACTCCGTGATGATACAACGACATGATGATATCATTACTTTGATATCTCAACAATTCCAAAAACAGCTACAACAATTGGATGCAATATTGACATCAAGAGGATTTTGAAGTAAACGTACTGATTGGGGGTCACCTCTCGGATTGACGAAGAAACGTTATGTCCGTGAGTTTATGATAGCTGCTGAGTATTGTGGAACCGTCAGTGAGAATCCCAATTTCTGGAAGGGCTTTATGAGGTGGCTGGTGATTAATTTCAATACTATTTGTTCGACTCAGTAAAATGCGACTGGATTTTACTCTCAGTTCCAAAACGAGTTTCGTTCTTTTGGACAGCCGAATGTTCCTTTGCTCAGCCATTATGTCAGGATCCATGTGGCATTGGCAGAACAGAAGATGAGTACCTGTGTGTAATAGTTTATTGCGAAACTGCCAGTTAATTCCATTGCCGACGCTATGTTCTATATTTTTTTCAGCGAGTAGACATATTGGATTGAAAGGTTGCGTGGCTCATCATCCTTGAGGCGAACACAAAACATCTGCATATGTCGACATATTTAGACTGCATACAAGAGTTGTACATTAGTGAGCCAAATTGGCAAAGTTAATATCTCTTTCTGTGTGTTAAGATTTCAGTATTATTTGCGTGGATTTGTTCGGAGCATAGTCACTAATTGTTCAGTATTTCAGGCAACTGCTTAATATTACATAGTTTGAATCCATGTGGATACAAGACTAGCTTGTCCAACTAACCCTCATCAGATGGCTTTCTTTTTCCAATTTTCCAATGAATAACCCTCTCTCAAATCCGCTCCAAATGCATATTAATTATGACATGAGAGTATATGTACACGATATGTGAACTGTTTTACACCATCCCTACGAAGATTGCATGTTCATGTGTGAAAAATAAGTCACATTGATGCAGGAATGGGCAGTTGATAATGGAACTTCGATTTTGCAAATGGAACAATGGCTAATTAAGAGAAATCATGTTTGCAAACAACGTCTTTAAAGACTATATAATCGGAATATCGATTGTAAAAACACAAAAAGGAGTAGAAACTGGTTATTAAACTTCCAAACCTGCTACATCATTCAATAATATCATGGCTGGTTGAGGAATAATCTCAAATCCGCAACCTGCTCACCTGTGAAAAACATGATTATACCCCGTCGCTTAAAAAGCACCTAGTGGTTTTCCAGTGTCATAATGTTTGAGTGGAATGAATGTATTGTTGAATTTCAAAAGGTTCAAAGAGACTGCTTCAACCATTTGTTTCAAGGAAAAATTTACAAAATTTTGCGTCCCTCTGAGAAACAGAAAATAATAGCTTCTCATCAAAAATGTCAAATGGCAACCAATGATGTTAAACAATGATGTTTAACTTTAAAACTGATAAACCAGTGATGTTTAGCCTCTGCATTCTCCCATTCGGAAAACAGCCTCTCCACATCCATTCTGTCAAGGCACCTCAGGATGCATTGTGAAATAAATTTGTTGCTGCTTGATTTTTAATCTCATTTACACAAACCGAGTCAGTCCCTTCTCACTTTATTAACTGCACTTACTCCATTTCGTAGTATTAATCGAGGGAATAGTCCCTAAACTGCCTGAGAATCATGTACATCCAGTCTGAAATGGGAGGATCGCGGGCAATGTAAATCTAAAGGTGGTCTAATGAGCAGAACTGGAATGTAATCTCCTGATTATTGAATTCATTACCCACTTTACATCATTGGGGATATACGTATTTTACTTTAGCTTTTGCAGTTCTGGATCCAATTTGCATGGTTTGGCACGGAGCTATTAACACATATGACGTATCTTTATTCCGAATTTTGCTTTCGTTGACAAAACTTTTTTCTTCCATTTCAGGCTGTGCTCTTTCTCTTAATTAAGTATACCAGCCTTGTTGTCAAATGATATTTATCAAAACCGGATTTTACTGCAACCGTTTGTTTGGGGTTAGTGACAAATTCTCGGCTATTTTTGGCATTTACATTTATTTCAAGGACGTATTTACAAGCGCTTCTGTTATGAAGGTTCACTCTACTCCTCCTTGGGATTATTGCATTTCCTGAGGAGGGAGATTGATCCGTTTCAGTGTGTCTTCATTCTCATTGAATTCCAAGGCCAGATATTGACAAGCCTGGACTGTTAGCACAACAGAAGGATGAATTTCACTTTGACGGAGACGAAAAACTAATATCAATGTTCAAGCTGACATTTCATGATTTTTTGTTTCCCTTTTTATCAGTTTTAGCTTGGTATTCTGAACCGAGAGATTGAGCTAAAAGTGGCGTTTGGACTCTGGGTGACGCGATGTAGTGAAAGCTGAAAATGATTAAAGAAGCTTTTATTGTATTCGTTTGGTCAATCCGGTAAATTAATTGCAGGTTGATTCCCAATCAAAAGTTTCTCCTGATGTTTCACCAACAGGTAAGGGCATTATTTTGCAATAGATAGCAGAAGTTGACTGTTCACGATGTCAATACCTGGAAACTGACTACAGCACGTCATGAAAAATCTTAGGTTCAAGTAGGTAGCAAATGGTGAATGGGAAGTGGGGCCTCGTAAGGAAGGCACTCGGTATACCAGTCAGTAGTCAGAGTATGAATTGCGTATCGCATTGCGTTTTCTGAGAAGCAATCTGTGCTTTGCAGTTATGCTGAAAAAAAAAATGATTTGGAAACACTCAACTGACCTGTCATTCATAGCTCTTAGAAGCTCAAAAAAATATAATCCTAAATTTCAACTCGGGCTACAGTGCTCTAAGTGAAGAATAAAGGCGACTTTGAACTTCACCAGTCTGACAATAAAACATGTGTGAAAGCTGTATCGTTGCCTGTGGTACGGCCCATCGTGAAACACATTAAAGTAATTTGGCCAGTTTTATTGCTTCATTTTATTTATCCCTTAAGTGGGTTGCACGTTTGCCTGCTTTGTCTGAATGAGGCTGAAAACAACGACTTCTGGATTGAAGTGATCGCACAATTAGATTTTCCCACTGCTTAATTTTACTCTAATAAATGTATGTTCGTTGATAAAATTCCGAATTTTTTGCTTAAGTTACGAAATGTTGTTGAGAAGTTATTATTCCCAAAGTCTGCAATTAGTTTGAGATTTTGGAGAAGATTCAAAGCTCAGGTTGTGGATTAGTTTGTCAGTTTGCTCCCCCATATGGATGCCGTTTGCCAAACTCTCAGCAAAATCAGGAAGCGATTTTACCTACCACAACAAACCGTGACAGAGAAAATGAAGTGAGCGGGACAAAACACCACAGGAGGCTCACTGATTATGTTGCAGAACATGGTGACAAAGCGTCTGAGATCAAAATCTATCAGCTCAGCGAGCAAATGTACAACCTGGTCTGCGAATGCTATCCCCATTTCCACAAGGTTAACCAAAAACTAGCTAATCCTTTTCTATTCATGTATTCGTCCAAATGCCTATTAAATGTGCTTAATGTGACAGTGTCAACCACTTCCGTTGGCAGCTCATTCCATATACGCATCACTGTCTGTGTGCAAAAGGTGCCCTCAGATTTCCTTTCATTCTTTCCCCTCTAATATTAACTCGTGCTCTCTATTCCTCGATTCCTTTACCGAGGGGGAAAAAATAATTTCCTCTATCCTTACATCTCATGATCTTATTCAGTTCTATAAGGACCCCCTTCATTGGGGCCTTGCACTGTATTCCGATCTGACCTGGGGAGCGCAGCGGAGCAGAAGGAAGCACTGTCGTTCAGTGAGTTGCTGGGGAGGGGATGTTGGGAGAGAACGTTCCCTCTGACACCAATGCCACAGTGCCTTCCAAAACCATTCGTTTCTATTCTCTCACGGGAGGGTGTGGCTCTGCTGACTGGGTCAGCATTTACTGCCCATTCCACCCTGCCGTGAACTTCTGCAGTCCATGTGCTGGAGGGTCGACCGACAATGTTCCTCAAGGAGAGGGACCCAGGAATCTGACCCAGGCACACTGAAGGAACGTCCGAAATATTTTCACTTCGGTTTGGTGAGGGACTCAGAATGGGACCTGAAAGGGAGGGTGTTGTGTTCCCACACGGTGTGTCTTTCGAAATCGAAGTGGCCTTGGATTAGGGAGGTGCTATAACAAGGTGAGTTTCTGCCATGCGTCTTGTCCTTGTTAGACACTGCTGTTGCTGAGGGTCGGTTGGAGAGGGAGCGATGGGGGGTTGTGGTGCCAATGCAGACACGCGGGTACTGCTCTGTCCCTGGTTAGTTTCGACTTTCCTTCATGTGTTGGAACAACAGCTACCCGGGACAAGTGGGAAGTCATAGCGTTCTGTCGGTTTCTCCCGTTCCTTCATTCCTGGAAATTCGAGGGGGAAAGACACAACACTATGCAGTTGGCTTTACGACACCAGTCCGGCAAACCCTGCAATGAGTTTGGTAAACTCCGTAGCCAGGGCGTCCCTCTGCCAGGGAAGGAGACCAAAACTGCACTCAGCACTGCAGATGCAGTCCGACCTATCCAATTGCAACAGATGCTCCCAGCTCCTGGACACAAGTCCTCTCGATCTGATGGCCCAGTGTACCGTTTGCATTAGCATCATGGGCAGGAGTCTCTCAGATTGATGACTGAGGCCGAAACATCTTCAGCTGCTTCAAAGATGAACTGGTTTCCATAGAATGTCAGGAGAGGGGGATGTTCACCGATAAATATTCAGCACTATTCGCCACTCCTCAGACACTGCAGAAGTCCGTGTGGTGAACTTGCAAACCTGGACAATAACAAGGCCGGTCTGAAAGCTACAAGAGATGAAAATGCGGACGCTGGAGATAAGATTTGATGGTGTGATCCTGGAAATGCAGAGCAGGTCAGCAGATTCCGAAGAGCAGGAGAATCGACGTTTCGGGCAAAAGCCCTTCATCAGGGCCAAGGGGACTGAGAGTGAAATAAGAGTTGCGTGACGTTGGGGCAAGGTAGCTAGGAAGGCGATAGGAAGATGAAGGCGGCAGAAAGTGAAAGTTTGGAGTGGAGAGTTAAGCAGATAAATAGACGACACAAGATTAGACAGGACAGGCCTTGGATTTGGGATAAGTTGGGATGGCAGGGAGAAGAAATGCCGAAACTTGTGAAATTCCCATTGATTCGGTGTGGTTGGGGCACCCATGGCAGAATGTGAAACGTTCTTCCTCCAAGCCTCTGGTGGTGAGGGTTTAGCGATGGAGAAGGCCCAGGACCTAAATGGTCTCAATGGAGTGAGAAGGGGAGTTGAAATGTTCGGCTTACAGAAAAATCCATGTCGGGTGTGGAAGCTTCCTTTGGGACTGGATGCCAATTGCGGAGTGCTTCAGGGACCACCCCCCAAATGTGCGCACGGACCAATCCCACTGCCCCGTGGCCGAACACTTCAACGCCACCTCCCACTCTGCCAAGGACATATAGATTATTGGCTTACTCCATTCCCACTCCATGACCACACAACGCCCGGAGGAAGAACATTTTTTCTTCCCTTCAGAACCCTCCAACCCCACACTATCAAATTGGATTTAACCAGTTTCCCGAAATCCCCGTACCCCATCCTTTCCCAGATCCAACCTTCCAACTCGTCACCTCCATCTTGATCTGTGTAATGTCTTTCTCATCCATCTGCACCACCCTCCTCTCCGACCTATCACCATTGTTCCACCTCCCCCTAACTATCGCCTTCCAAGCTAATTTTCCCAGCTCCACCGTCCTATTTATCTCTCAGCCTCTTTACCCCGCACACCCGCATTCTTCATGAACGAAACATCAATTCTTCTGCTCCTGGGATGCAGCTTGATGTGGTGTGCTTTTCCACACCCCACTCTTGGCCTAAAACCTGCCAATTAAAATCTGCATCACGCAAATGTGAGATGATGAATATCTCCAGTCTAAAAATATGTCTATGCTTTTGTGCTGATGACACACAATCGCTCGCAGGAAGCAGTCTCCACACTTCACATGAGGCGATCACTGATTGAAACCTGGATGGTAGCAGATAACGCTGTATTAGCGCGGCTGCACAGAAAGACATTGAGCTGCTGTGTTAAATCCACGGACGGTCGCTTCTGACAACTGCGTTGATGTGGTTCAGACTGGCTGGAGTCTGGGGATAAGGCAGTTCCGTTTCAGAAGAGAATGTTTAACAACTCAACCGCGGCTCAAAGGCAGAAATATGTAACCATCAAGGCAATTGGTTAAGGCAGGTAGAAGGAGAGAGAGAGAGAAAAGAAGGGAGAGGCTCAGAGAAACAGAAGATAGGATGAGGAGACCGTAAGTCTATAAAAAAATAGCCACATCATTCGACCTTGTCGCCCCCTCCATCCTGTTCCTCCTTGAAGTAGGAAAATCGCTGGTTCAACAATTCTGCGCATCCACATTCCTTCCTCCGACCTATCTCTCGCTTTCCCCGACTGATCAAGAAAGAACCCTTTCAGTTTTTAATATGCATAAGGACTCTGCACCACATCCCCCAACAGCGCTGTGTGGTGTTGAAAAGGCTGACACTCCTCTGAGAGAAGACATTCCTCCTTACTTTAGTCAGAAATTTGTCTTTTTCTTTCCTGCAACGATGCTCATCGGTCCTGCACTCGCTCACATAGGAAGACACTTTCAAAGCTTTTACCCGGTCGAGCCACTTAAGAATCCCTTGTGTTTCAATGAGATCCCCTCTCAGTTGTCTGACCTCCATGGAACAGAATCTAAAATTTACTCAGACAGTGGTGGGGTGTGGAACGTCCTGCGTACAACCAGCAGTAGACTCGCCAAAGTGAAGGGCATTTACATGGACTTTGGATAGACATATGAACGAGAATGTAATGGTGTAGGTTAGCTGGAATTCAAACTAGTTACACAGGCCCACTAACAACGAGGGCCTAAGGGACTGTACCGCGCTGTAATGCTCTCTGTTCTATATTCTAACTCGTTTCACCTTTGCCCTTAAGAGATTGGAAGGACAAAGTGCAAGGAAGGTAGGGAGAGGCTAAAAGCACTTGGAAAAGGCCAAGAGGGATGGAGAGAGAGAAAGAGGGAAGAAAAGAGAGGAAATAAGAAAAAATGAAGACGTGTCTGTACAGATGGGATAACGGGATTAATAAGGATGTGAACATTTTTTCGCGTCGGTCACAACCCCAGGATGGCCCAGAGATTTGTTCAGACAATTGAAAAGTTGTACATACTGCAATTCCTGAAAATAAATCAAGATTTTCTTTTACCAGGGAGAATTATTCAATTCCACTCCAATCGATGGCGAGAGTTTTAAAATGTCGACGAATTCATTAGGCAGGAGTTACCCCAAACCTCTGATCTGCTTTTGTAGCCACGGGATTGGTGCAGCTGCTCCAATTCCTTTCAGGTCAATGGTTTCCCCCAGGTATTTGCTAGTGTCGGAATCAGCAATGTGTAGTCCATTGGATTTCTGTGTGTCTGTATGTGTGTATGTGTGTGTGTGAGAGAGTGAGACTCTGTGTCTGTGAGTGCGATAGAGACTGACAGACTGCTTTTGCGATAATAAGGCTGTGAGTCAGAGTTAGTATGTGTCAGGCAGAAAGAGTGTGAGAAAGACAGTGATAATGTGTTCAACACACAGAGAGAGTAACTCACCCAGACCCATTTCTGTATAATTAGTGCACCTAACACTTTGGACAATTTAGCACGGCCAATTTCCCTAGCCTGCACACCTTTGGACTGTGGGAGAAAACCGGGTCAACTGGAGGACAGCCATGCAGAAACGGGGAGAACGTGCTAACCACTGAGCCACCCTGCCACGCTCGATGTGCGCGACAGAGAGATTGTTTTCGAGTGTCAAAGAGACTGTGTTAGAGAGACAGGGAGACTATGTGTGTGTAAGTGAAACAGAGAGAGACAGAGTATGAGACAGAGATTGTGTTAGGGACTGTGTGAGAGACAGAGAGACAGACAGTGTATGTGAAGCAGATAGATTGCCTGAGAGAGACGGAGAAGCTGTCTGGTTGTGAGAGAGAGAGTATCCGCGTGTAAGACAGAGACACTGCGTGTGTGAGATAGAATGTGTGTGAGAGACAGAGAGACTCCGTCTGTGTATTTGTGTGTGTGTGTTCGTGTGTGGCGTTTGTGTGTATGTGTGTGTGTATTTGTGTGTGTGCGTGTGTGAGAGAGAGAGAGGCTGTGTGTGCGAGACAGAAAAAAACAGTATGTGAGAGAGGGAGTCTGTGTGTTTGAGGTAGAAAGACTGTACGTGAGAGATGTGTGCATGAGATACAGAGATTGTGTTCGAGATACAGAGAGACTGCGGGTGAGAGTCATTGCCTGTGAGACACAGATACTGTATTAGATAGACAGAGATACTATGTGTGAGAGTCAGTGACAGTGAGACAGAAAGGCTGTGTGTGCGGGACAGAGAGATTGTGTGTTTGTTTGTTTGACAGAGAGAGACTCTGTTAAAGAGAGAAATAGAGACACTGCTTGTGAGATTTAGTGTGTGTGTGAGAGAGAGAGACTATGTTCGAGAATCAGAGGGACTTTGAAAGACTGAGCGACTGTGAGACAGATACTATGTGTTAGAGACGGTGTGTATGAGACAGGTAGGCTGTGTGTGAGAGATAGAGAGAGAGAGATAGTGTCAGAGAGGCAGACAGGCTGTCTATAAGAGACAGAGACTGTGTGTGAGACAGAGACTGTTTTACAGAGAGGCATAGTGACTGCGCGTGAAAGAGACAGAGACAGATTATGTGAAAATCTGTGTGTGAAAGAGAGAGATTACGTGTACATGGTAGATATACTGTATATGACTGACAGAGAGAATGTGTGTGAGGCAGAGTGTGTGAGAAAGAGAAACTGTGATAGAGAGACAGAAAGACTGCTTGTGAACAACGCTGTGTGAGAGATCGAGAGACGGTGTGTGGGTGTGAGAGAGAAAGAGACTGTGTGGCAGAGAATTATGAGAGACTGAGACACCGTGTGTGTGTGTGTATGTATGTGTGTGTGTATGTGTGTGTGTGTTTGTGCGGGTGTTGGAGAGAAAGAGAGAGAGATAGACTGTGTGAGAGAGAGGGACTGTGTGCGACAAACAGAGAGACTGAGTGTGAGTGACAGAGAAACTGTACCCATGTAAGAATCGGTGTGTATGAGCTGGAGAGACGGTGCGAGAGTCAGTCGGTGAGACAGAAAATCCATGCGTGTGAGACAAAGAGATCGTGATTGAGAGTCGATGTGTGTGTGCGGTAGAAACTGTGATGCAGTGCAGAAATTGTGTGTGAGAGACAAAGACTGTGTGTGAAGACAGAGAGAGAGGGAGAGACTGTGTATGAAACATAGTGTGTATGAGAGCGAGACAGACAGAATGAATGTCAGAATCATCGTGTGTGAGACACAGAGAGACAGTGCCAGAGAGACAGAGAGATTGTGTGTGAAAGTTAGTGTGAGGGAGGGACAGAGTCTATGTGTGCAAGACAGAGAGACACTGCATGAGAGAAACAGACGAACTGTGCATGAGAGATAGAGAGACTGCATGTTAGACAGAGAGACACTTAGAAAGAACATGTGTGTTTGTGTGTGTATGCGTGTGTGAGACGCATGTGTGCATGTGTGTGCACATGTGCGTGTTTGTGTGCACGTATGGGTTAGGGAGAGAGCCTGTGTATGCGCACCTATATGTGTCAGTGTGTGAGAGAGTGTATGGTTGTATGTGCGAGTGTGTTTGTTAGTGTGTGTGTCAGACAGAGAGCATGCATGTGTATTTGAGTGTGTGTAAATATGCATGCTTCTGTATAAGAATGAGGGTACATCTGACAGTGAGTTAGAGTGTATCTAAATGTGTGTGTATGTGCACGTGTATGTGTGAGGTGGGTCTGTACAATTGTGTGCGAGAGTGTGTGACTACGTGCGTGTGTGTGTGGGAGACAGTCTCAATATGCATTTGTCAGTGAGTGTGTGGAAGAGAGTCTGTGTAGATGTATCTGACCGTGCATGTGTGTGTCTGTGCGAGTGTGTGTGAAGGATTTCTGAGTCAGAATGTGAGCGCTTAAGAAAAGGGTCTGTGTCAGTGTGTGTGAGTGTGAATGTGTGTGAGGTAGGACTGTGTAGTGTACGTGAATGTATGTGCATGAGGGACACGGTCGTTGTCAGTAAGTGTCAACGTGTGTGTGTGGAGGATCTGTGTCTGTGTGCGTGTGTGTACATGTGAATATGTGTGAGGGTGAGCCTGTAGGAGCATGGTCTGTGATTATGTGTGTGTTGGGGGACTGGGTCTGTGGCAGCGTGTGTGAACGTGTTGTAAATGTGAGTGTATGTCAGTGTGAGTCAGTGGGAGGGGAGTTTGTGTCAGTGTGTATGATTGTGTGGGGGGACAGGTTGTGTGTAAGTGTGTGTGCGTTGGAGGAGTGTGCGTGGATATGTGAGCACGTGTGAGTTTGTGTGCAAGGATGGTCTGTGTAAGTGTATGAGAATGTTTGTGGATATATGAGTGGGTGTGAATGTGAGTGTGTGAATGAGGGTTTGTGTAAGTGTAAAAGTACCTGAGTATGTGTGATCGTGAGTATGTGGGAGGAGGGTCTTTTTAACAGTTTGTAAGTCTGTGGGTGAGGTTCTGTGTAAGCAGGTATAACAGTATGTGCATGCTTGTGTGTGTCTGTGTATCGGAGTGTGGATGTATGTATTTGTCTGTGTTTGCAAGCGTGCGTCACAGAGTGTGTGTGAATGTGAGTGCTTGGTGAAAGGTCTATTTTAGTGTGTGAGCGCATATGTGTGTATATGGGAGTGTGCGTGAGTGTGTGTGGGTGGGAGAAGGGTTTATGTAAGCGTTTGTGTAAATGCGTGTTGGGAGAGGGGCTATGCAAAGGTGTGTAATGAGTGCAAGTGCGAGTTAGGAGGGTCTGTGTCAGTTGTGCATGAGTGTCTCTATGTGTGAGTGGGTGCGAGTGTGTGTGGGATAAGGGTCTGTGTAAGTGTACTTAGGAGAGTGTATGTGTGAGTGTGCGTGTGTGTATGCGAGTGTGTGTGGAGTAGAGGGTTTGTGAAACATGTTGAGTGCATGTGTGGGAGAATGGTCAATGTTGGGTTTATGGGAGAAGGTCTGTGTTCATGGGTGTGAGTGTGTCAGTGTCAATGTCTGAAGAGTGTCTAATAAGCCTGTGTGCGTGTGAAATTGCATGTGTGTGTGTGTTTCCGTGTGAGAGAGTGTCTGCGCAGGTGTGTGTACATATGTTAGTGTGTGTTTGTGTGAGTGAGAGAGACAGTCTGTGTAAGTGGGTGTGAGTGCATGTACAAGGGATGAAGGCGCTCTGCCTAAGTGTGTGTGATTGTGTGTTGGAGGGCCTGTATAAGAGTGTGTATGAGTTTGTGAATGTGAGTGTGTGCATGTGGATATATGAGCGTGTGAGAGTGGGTGAGGGTGGGAGGGGGTTCGGTGCAAGCCTGTGATTTAGTGAGTGTGTGAATGTGGAATGTTTGATAAGTGTATCCGAATGTGTGAGTGTTTGTGTCAATGTGTGGGAGAGTGTGTATATAAGTGTGTGTGAGTATGTGTGAGTATTTGTGAGCTTTTGTACGTGTGTGGTTTAAGAGTTGATGTAAGTGAATGTGTGGTAAATGTGAGTGTGTTTGAGTGTATGTGAGATAAAGTCTGTATAAATGTGCCTGAGTATATTTGATTGTGTGTTTGTGCGTGTGTGTGGGTGTGGGGTTAAGGTGGGCCTGTGTAGATGTCTTTGTGTGTTTGAGTGTGGGTGGATGTCTGGTTGTGTGTGTATGCATGAGAGTGTGTGTCTATGGAAGGAGGTCTGTTGCAAGTGTATGTACATGTGCGTGAGTGTGTGGAATGAGGGTCTGTGTAAATCTCCGTGAGTTTGTGAGTGTTTGTGAGAATCAGTTTGTGGGAAAGGTTTTGTGTCAGTGTGTGTGAGTGTGCGTATTTGGGAGAAAGGTCTGTGTAAATACATGTAAGTGCATCGCAGCAGCATCTGATTGAGTGTGTGTAAATGTGGGTGTTGAAGAAGATCTGTCTAAGTGTGTGTGATTGGGTGCGGGTGTGTGGAAGAGCGTGTGTGAATTTGTGAAGGGGAGGGTCAATGTACGTTTGCGTGAGTGTGAGTGCGTGTGAGTGGATGAGAATGGTCTGCTCAGTGTGTGTGAATCCCTGTGAGTGTGTGTGTGGGAGCGGGCTTGTATAGATGTGCGATTGTGAGTGCCAGCATATGGTTGGAGATTCTGTGTAAGAGTGAGTTTGTAGGAATGTGTGTTTGAATGCATGAGTGTGTGAGAATGCGTGTGTGGGAAGGGATTCTCTGCAAGGGCATGTCACTGTGTCTGAATGTCTCTGTATAGGTGGATGGTCTGTGCAAGTGTGCATTAGGGTGTGTGTGTTTGTGTGGGAGGCTGCATAATTATCTTCCTCTACAAGCTCCTACGATGCTGCCTGACCTGCTGCGCTGTTCCAGCAACACATTTTTCAGCTCTGCATAATTATAGTTATGAGTGTGTGTGTGAAGAGAATCTGCATATGTGTGTGTGTGCGAGTGAGGGAAGAGGGTCTGTCGAACTGTGTGGGAGTGTATGTATAGAACAGAAAATGTACGGGTGCGTTAGTGTATGTGTTTGAGTGTGGCTGGAGGGTATGCGCAAGTGTGAATATGTGAGTGTGTGTGGTGTACACTGCAAGCATATGTGAATGTGTGAGTGTGATTGAGTTGGACGAGTGTCTGTGTCAAAGTGTGTGCTTATATAAGTGGGTGTGCTTGTGCACCTGTGTGTATGGAGCGGTGTGTGTAGTGTGTGAGGGAGGGTCTGCGTAAGAGTGTGTAACTGTTTTTGGGAGAGGGACCTGAAAAGTGTGTGTGAGTGTATGAGTGCAGCAGGAGGGCCTGTGTAAGTGTGAGTCAGGGCCTGAGTGTTTGAGTGTGTGCATTTGGCAAAGTGTCTGCCAAAGTGTGTGTCTGCATGGAAAAGGGTCCGTGAAAGTGTGTGTAAGTTTATGTGTGTTAGTGTGTGTGTGAGAGAGAGAGGGTCTGTGTAAGTCGATGTGAGTGTGGGTACAAGGGAGGAAGGCAGGTCTGTCTAAGTTTGTGATACTGTGTTTTGGAGAGAACCTGTATACGTGTGTGAGAGTGTGGATGTATAGGTTCTGTGTAAGAATGTGGATGACTGTGTGTGAGAGCGTGTGCATGTTCATATGTGAGTTTGTGAGAGTGTGTACTTGTGGGAGGGGTTTAGTGCATGTGGGTTAGTGAGCTTCTGCATGTGGAAGGTCTGAATAATAGTGCGAGTGTGAATATTTGTGTCTACATGGGCGAGAGTGCCTTTAAGTTTGAGTGTGCATGAGTGAGATAGAGATCCGTGTAACTGTGTGTAACTGTGTGATTATGCATGAGTGTTTGTTAGTGTGTGTGAGTATGCGTGACTGTGTGCAAGAGTGTGGGTTAAGGATCAATGTAAGTGAATGTGTGGTATATGTGAGTGCATTTGAGTGCGTGTGTGTGGGAGAAGGTATGCATAAGCATGCCTGCGTACACATGAGTATGTGTATACGGGAGGAGAGTCTGTATAGGTGTTTGAATGTATGTGAGAGGAAGGACAATGTAACTATGCACGTACACATGAGACTGTGTGTATGGGTCGGTGGTCTGTGCAAGTGTATGTGAGTGTTTGTAAGCATGTAGGATGAGGTGCTGTGAAAGTCTGTGTGAGTACGTGTTTGTCAGTGACTGCGAGTGTCATTGTGTGGCATAGGTTCTGCATGTGTGAGAGAGTATGAGTATGTGGAAGAATGGTTTCTGTCAGTATATGAGTGCGTGGGAGGAGAGTCTTTCAAAGTGTGCATGCGTGAGTGCGAGTTTGTGTGTTGAAGAATATTTGTGTACGTGTCTGTGCGCGTAAGTGGAGAGTCTAAGTGTGTGGGAATCTCTGTGAGTGTGTGGGAGAGGTCGTGAATGGGTGTTTCAGTGTGTGTGAGTGTGGTTGGAGAGTCCATGTAAGATTGAGTGCATGGGATTGTCTTTGTGCATGCCTGTGGGTATGAACGTGTGTGTGGGAAGACATTTTGTGCAATATTATGTGACTGTGTGTGAGTGCCAGTCTGTAGGTAGTGGGTCTGTACGAGTGTGTGTGGGTGGAGACATCTGTGCAAGTGTGTGAATGGGAGAGAGCATGCAAAGTCATGTGAGTTTGTTTGTGAATGTGGGTGAAGAATATGTGCAACTGTCAGTGTGTGGGGCGCGGGGGTTACTGTGCATGAGTATGTGAGTGAGAATGAGTATGAGTGTGAATGAATGGGAGGAGGGTCTTTGCAAGGTTTCGTGAGTGTGTGAGTGAATGACGGGAAAAAAGGCTGTCTAAGTTTGCTTGAGTGTGCATGTGGGAGAGAGCACGTATAGGTCTGTAAATGTCAGTGTGTGCACGTGGGGGGAGGGTATGTGAAATTGTGACAGTGTGTATAATTCTCTGTGTGTTTGCGTGAAAAATAAGAGTGTGAGAGTGTGGGTGGGATTGTGGTCTGTGTAGTTGTGTGTAAGTGTGTGTGGGAGAGGGAGCATGAACTTGTGCATAAATGTGTGTGAGGGAGGAATACTTGTATAAGTGTGTGTGATTGTGCTCGTGTGGGACGAGTGTCTATGTACATGTGTATGATTGTGTGAATTTGTGAGCGTTAGAGTCGTGTTTGTGTAAGTACGTGTGAGTGTGTGTATATCCATGTGGGTATGTGTGAGAGTGTGAATGGTGCAATAGAGTCTGTATAATTGTTTGTGACTGTGTGCATTTGGGAGGAGTGCATGTCTACATGTGTGCGACTGCATGTGCACGATAGGAGGCGGCTTGTGCACGTGAACGTAAAAACGTTGGAGGAATATCTATGTAAGTATACGTTAGTGTGCGAGAGTGATAGTGTCTGGGAGAGAGTATGTGTACGTTTGTGTGAGTTTGCTTGGTTCTGAGTGAGTGGGAGGAGAGTCTCTTTAAGTGTCCGTGATACTGTGTTTGTGAGTGACAATGAGTGAGTATATGCGAGCGTGAGTGAGAGTGTAGGTGCAGGTGGAGGATCTGTGAACCTGTGTGTATATATGTGAGTTTTTCTGAGTGCGTAGGAAAGGATCTGTGTAAGGATCCGTGAGAGTGTGGGGGACGGGGGTCTGTATAATTGTGTGTGAGTGTAAGTACCTGTATCAGTGTTTAGGACTGTAGATGTAGGTGGGAGGAGTGACTGCGTAAGTGAGTGTGTGAAAGAAGGTTTGTACCTGACTGTAAGTGTGTACGCAAGAGAGGAAGGAGGGTCTCTTTAAATGAGTGTATTTTAGATTACTTACAGTGTGGAAACAGGCCCTTCGACCCAACAACTCCACACTGACCCGCCGAAGTGCAACCCACCCAGACCCATTCCCCTACATTTTCCCCTTCACCTAACAATACGGTCAATTTAGCATGGCCAATTCACGAAACCTTCTCATTTTTGGACTGTGGGAGGTAATTGGAGCAAACCTACACAGACACGGGAAGAACATGCAAACTCCACACAGACAGTAGACTGAGGCGGGAATTGAACCCGGGTCTCTGGTGCTGTGAGGCAGTAGTGCAAACCACTGTGCCATCGTGCCGTCCGCATGTGAGTGTTTGAGTGCGTTTGATGAGGGCCTGCATAAGTGTGTGAGTATGAAAGTGTGAGAATTGGTAGAGTATCTGTGCCAGTGTGAGTGTGCGTGACAGCGTCTGTGTGCGTTTATGTGCATGTCAGTATGAGACATTATGTCTGTGTGGGAGTGAGGTCTGTAAGTATGTATATTGTATGTGTGCAAGGGAGTGCGTGTCCATATAGGGTCTGTGTGATTGCATGTGTGTGTGTACATGAGTGTGTGTGAGTGACAGTGCATTGTAGTGTGTGTAAGTGTTTGTGAGTCTGTGTGAGTGTGTCTGTGTATATGAGAGTGGAAGTGAATGTAAGTGTGTGGGAAAGACTCTATTGAAGTGTGTATGCGAGTATATGTGTACAGTTGGGTGTTTGTGACTGGGCGTGCGTGAGAGTGTATGTGATTTTGTGTTTGCATTTGTGGATGTGAGAAGGTCTGTTTGAGGGTATGGGAGAGGGTCTTTGTAAGTGTGCGCCTGTGTTTATGTTTGTGAATATGTGAGAGTGTGCCTTTGTTGGAGAATATCTGAGTGTGTAAATGTGTGTGTATGTGAGTAGGTCTGTGTGAGTGTGTGGCTGTGTGAGTGGTTATGATTGTATGAGAGTTTGTGTTTGTTGGAGAATATCTGTGAAAGAGTGTATGTCTGTGTTGGAAGTGTGTAAGTGCGGGTGAATGAGTGTGCATATGTGTGTGTGAGGAACGTTTTTGGAAGTGTGTGTTAATGTGAGTGTGTGTCTGTGTATTATAAGAATGTCTGCTCAACTGTGTGTGATTGTGTTTGGGGATGTGTGCCTGATTGTTTGTGTATATGTGAATGTGTGTGCATGAGTATATTGTGGGCAGAGGGTCTATGCAAGTTCGTACGTGTGTGTATCAGTGTGTGGGAGAGGAGTTGCGTAAGTGTGTGACGTGGGTAAGTGATGAGAGTTTGTGTAATTTTATGTGAGTGTGAGTGTTTGGGAGATGTTCAGTGGTAAGCGTGTATTTGTGCTTGTGAATGTGTGTGGGGGAGGAGGATCTCTGTAAGGACGTGTGTGTGTGAAAGTATGGGAAAGTTTCAGTGTAAGTGTGTGTGAGTGTGATGAGAGTGTTGACTAGGTTCTGTATAAGTGTGAGTGCATGGTCGAACATCTTTGTGTGTATGTATGTGTGTATTGTAGAAGGTGTGTGTAAATGTGTGTGAGTTTACGTGTGGGAGAAGGTTTGTGTAAGCATGTGTGAATGTAAGAGGATTGCCTGTGCATGTGACTCTGAATGTGTGATTGTGAGTGTGTGCATGCTTTTGTGTGGGCAAGGGTCCATTTAATTGGTCTTTATCTATGTGTGTGTCAGTATATGTGAGTCCATATCTGGGAGGTGGGTCTGTGTAAGTGTGAGTGACTACGTATAGGGGAGGATGGTCTGTTTGGGTATATGAGTGTGACTGTTGAAGAAATATCCATGGAAGAATGTTTCAGTGTGTGTGAGCGTGAGTTTGTGGAAGGAGGGCATGTGTAAGTGTGAGTGTGCGTGCATGTCTGTGATAGTATGGGAAAGAATCTGTGTAAGTGACTTGGAGCGTGTGTGAGAGGGTGGGCCAGGGTCTGTGTAAGTGTGTGTGAATGTATGTGATGCCGTCTTTGTAAGAGAGTGTGAACGAGTGTGTAAAACTGTTACAGGCAGATATGTGCAAGTGTGTGCTAGTGTATGTGTGTGGGAGAAAGTGTGTGCAAGTGTTGTGAGTGTGTGAGTGTCAGAGGAGTGTCTGTGTAAGTGTGCGTGAATGTATGTGTAAGTGTGTGTGCATGTTTGCGTGTGGGAGATTGTCTGTTTAAATTTGTTGGAGGAGGGTCTGTGTCTGTGTTCGTCAATGTGTTGATGTGTCTGTGCGAGAGGAACTATACAGGGGTGTGAAAGTGAGAGCTGGCAGAGGGTCCATGTAAGTGTGAGTGTGTGCACGAGTGTGTGTGTGTGTATACGTTAATGTGTTAGTGTGTGAATATGTGAAAGGGGCTATCTGTAAGTCAATCTGAATTTGACTGTGTTCCAGGAACGTCTGAGCTAGTGTATGTGCCTGTGTGAGCCTGTGTTTGAACGTTTGTGAGTGTATGTGAGTGTTTGGGAGAGAATCAGCGGAAAGTGCATGTAAGTGTGTTTGAATGCGAGTTTGTGAGAGGAGGGCCTGTGTGTGACTTTATGTGTGAATGATTTTGTGTAGATATGATCATATGGGAATGTGTCTGTGGAATTGTGTGCCAGTGTGTGAGTGTGAGTGTGTGGGAAGAGTGGCTGTGTAAGTGGGCGTATTGTGTTTGATTGTGCACATGCATATGAGAGGACGTCTTATAGCGTCTGTGTAAGCGTTGGAGTCGGTGGAAACTGTATGCAAGTGTGAGTCTGTGTGTCAGAGAGGGTGTACGTAAGTATGTGTGAGATTGTGTGAGTGTGAGCGTGTAGGGGATGGTCTGCGTAGGTGTAAATGCCCGTGAGTATATGTGTGTGGAAGAAGGTCTGTATAAGCGTGTGTATGCGTGAGAAGTAGCTGTGTAAGTATCTACAATTGTGCGAATGTGGCAGGGGGTCTGCGTAAGTGCGTCTGACTGTGTTACTTTAGGAGAATGTCTGTGTAAGTGCATGAATGTGACAGTGTAGAAGCTGGTCTGTGTAAGTGTAAGTATATGAATGTGGGAGAGCGTCTGTGTAAGCTTGTGCATGTCAGAGTGTAAAGGTTCCGTGTACGTGTGTGTGAGTGCGCAACAGTGGGAGAATGTCTGTGTAAGCGTGTGAGTGTGTGTGGAGGGTCAGTGTGAATGTGTGCGAGTGTGAGTATGAGGGAGGACGGTCTATGTGAGTGTGTGTGAGTGGGTGTGTGAGTGTGCATGAGTCTGGGTATGCGAGTGTCCGAGAGTGTGTGTGAGAATGTGTTTGAATGACTGAGCATGAGTGTGAATGTGTGGTTGCCGTTTACATAGAAATACTTTGATATTTTACGATTCCTTCTGTGTCACAGGATCCTGCCCCCCCCCCCCCCCACCCCCAGCGAACTGACAAAGTAGCAGCGTTTCGAATGCAAGGCTTTTTAATAAACATTTTGAACTCTAACCTAATATTATGCGCTTTTTAATTTTGTAAACTCCAACACTGGCAACTCTACATTATAGAAATATGATTTCCCTGGAGCGATGGAGGCTGAAGGTAGACTTAGTTGAAGTCTATAAAGTCATGAGATGCAAAGATAGAGTTAAGAGTCAGAATAATCTTTCCCAGAGTTGAAATATCTAATACCAGAGGCTATGTATTTAAGTTGAGAGGGGGGCATTAGAATGAAAACTTTCTCCTTAAATCTCCTTTGAACTGCCCATCTCTCAACTCTCTCTCTCTCACACAGATTTTTTTCTCTCTTTCTATATCTCTCTTTCTCTGGCATTTCTCTCCGTCGCTCTCAGTCTCTCCCTTTGTCTCCCCATTTCTGTCTATCTCTATCCCTATCTCTGTCTCTCTTACTCTTCATGCTCTCTATGTCTCTCTATCACTATCCCTGTCTCTGTCTCTGGGTCTCTGCATTTTCTCTCTTTCTCTCTATCTCCATCCGTATCTCTTTTTGCTTCTTTTTTATAATCTTTGTTTCCCTCTATCACTATCTCTGTCTCTGCTTCTCTATCTGTCTATCTCTCTCTGCCTATGTCTCCCACTCCTCTCTGTCTCTCGCTGTTTATTTCTCACTCTCTATCTCTCTGCCTTTAAGACACTTCTTGATCGAAAATAATTTTGAGGCAAATACTGGTGTGCTGTGGAAGCATTTTTGTTACGTGGTCCTGTGAAGCACGGTTGGAGATTTCGTGAACTCCCTGGTTCAAAACGAGCTGGTCCGTTCTCCCAGAAATTTGCTCCCAATCGTTTGTCCTCAGTCAGAGAACTGTGTACAGCTCTGATCTCCAAAGTGAAATGATCGCAGCTTGTGGTCATACAGGAAAAGGAAGGTCCCACACTGAAACCTGGTTGTTCAGCTAGAGGTGTCAGATTGTTTTGTTTCTGCTATCATTGAGGCTAATCAATGGACGTATTCAGAAGAGGTTCGAAGTGTACAATTAACACGAAGGACATGGACATTTCAAAAATAGGCTGACAGCTTTGTTGAACAGCACAAGGATTGTTGGGAACGTGCAATTTCAAAGTTTAGAAAGAACGTTTCATCGTTTTAGAAGACACAAAAACAGACGGATTATCACATCTCAGGTAACATTGAATCCACTCTACACTGAATTTTCTCATTCAACTGATTGCAAAGTTGATTTCCATTTCGCATACAGTGCATCTCCACTTAATGTATCCGTGCTGATACCCTTAAGACAAGCTGCACAATTCTGTTCTCAATATCCCTCAGTTATACCATACAGAAAACAACATGCACAATTGTTTTCTCAATGTCCATCACAAACACCGCATATAATGCACAGTGCAGAATTCTGCTCTCAAAATATCTCAGTTGCATCACACATAAATAACTATGCACAATTCTGCTCTCGATATCCCTCCATTACACCACACATTAAGCACAGTGCACAGTTATGGTTTCACTATTGGTTCAAAAACACTTTGAGCACTCTGGGTAGTTTTTCGTTCTGTATCCTTCTGTTAAACCACACTGCACAGTGCGGTTCTCTGTATCACTTGGTTGAATCCTACTTGTAATACTGATTGTTGATAATAATGAAGTCGCGTTTTCTATTTCCTACGTTTATTCAGCGATTGTATGAGTTTGGGTGCAACTTGTAAACAAATGCACTGTGACAACAGTGAGACGACTCTCACTGGGATATGTGCCGGGAACAAGTACTGCTGTTGGAAAGACTTAGGAAGGGAAAACCGAATGAGTAACAGAGCGAGGCATGACTGAGTTTCAACTTGTGCTGTCTGCCCATTCTGAACTTCGGGTTCATCTCAGTTATGAAGATATGATAATGTCTGACCCACTGGTTTATGAAACAAGGGAATGAAACTAACTGTATTGATCACTGAGTATTTTCTGTCTCTCATTACTCACTGGGATCAGGATGAGCTCACACTGACCAGGAGTTAGGGGACGTGAGTGGGGCGTCGTTCGGACAGGAATGCCACAATATGGAGGAAGCACACTGATTTTATAGCTTCTACCTAGTCACAATGCCAGTGTCATCGTGACATGGCAAAATGCCACGTTTACCCATTGCGTAGCCTGTTTGGCTGCAACTGGAAGTACAGGCTGGAGATAATCATTACGAGGTCTGGATGCGACCAGTCCTGTCAGAGATCAGTGTTTAGGCATGTAGGCACTGCTGGACAGTTAGTGCTGAGGCAGTCGGGACTTGCCTTGCGACAGTGCTGAGGGAGCAGACTCTATCAGAGTGTCAGTGCTGAGGGAGCACAGCACTGTCAAAAGGTCTTTGATGATGGATCACCGCACTGCTGGAGGATAAGTGCTGAGAAAGTGGGCAATATTAATGGGTCAGCGCAGACAGAGACGGTTCTGTCAGACATTCATGTTGTGGAAGTAACCTCCCTTCGAGGCTCAGTGCTGGGGAAGCAGGCTCTGTCAGATGGTCAGTGCTGTGCATTACAGCACTGTCAGAGGAGCAGTGCTGAGGACGTGGGCTCAGTTAGAAGGTCAGTGGTGAGGCAGAGGGTGCTGTTGGAGGGTCAGTCCTTATACACAGTGTATTGTTGGAAGGTTACTTCTACAGAAACACTGTACTGTAGGAGGGTTAGTGCTTTGTCATCACTGCACTGTCGGAGGGTCAATGCTGAGGAAGTGGGCATTTATGAGGGACACTGTTGAGGGAGCAGACAGTATTGGTTGGTCAGCGCTGTGAGTGGTTCAGCGCTGTGGTAGTGTCACACTATTGGAGGATCAACGCTGAGACTGTGGGCACTGTTGCATGGCCAGTGCTGGTGGAGCTCCGTACTGCTGAGGGCCAGTGCTGACAGGGTGCCACACTGTCTGAGAGTCCGTGCGGAAGGAATGGAGACTGTCGAAAATTCGATGCTGAGGGAGTGCAGCACTGTCGGAGGGTCAGTGCTGGGTGAGTGCCGCATATTGAGAGGATCAGTGTTCAGGGTGCTTCGCATTGATGAAGTGTCAGTACTAAGGGACTGATTCAATGTTGGAGACTCAGTGTTAAGGGAGTGCCACACTGTCAGAGACAAAGTGCTGCTGGGTCTCTGCACTATCGGAGGGTCGGTGCAGAGGGAATGCCACTCCGTCCGTGGATAAGTGCTGAAAGAGCAGGAACATTCCAAAGGTCAGTGTGGAGGAAGCTCGCACTGTCAGAGGGTCAGTGTGGAGGGAGTGTCACACAGCCAGAGGGTCAGTGCTGAGGGAACCAGTAATGTCAGAGTGACGCACTGTTGGAGGGTTAGAGCAGAGGGAATGCTGCACTGTCGAAAAGTCAGAGCTTCCACACTGTTGGATGGTCAGTGCTGAAGCGAATATTTCACAGTCGTAGGTAGAGTGCTAAAGAAGCACCGCTATGTCAGATGTTCAGTGTTGTGGGAGTGCACCATTGTCAGAAAGTCCATGCTGTGCGAGTGCCACACGGTCGACTACTCAATTATGAGGGTTCTCTGCACTGTCAGAGTATCCGTGTTCAGGGACAAGCCACTTTCAGACGGTTCATGCTGAGGGAGTGTGGCCCCCTCAAAGGGACAGCCCGAAGGGGAGGCCACACTGTTTACCGTCTATGGTGAGGGAGATCCGCAAGGTCAAAAGGTCAGTGCTGAAGGAGCGCCGCACTGTTGGAGGGTCAGTGCTCAGGAGGTGTGGTACTGTTAGATGGTCAGCCTGAGGGAGTGCTGCTCTGTTGGAAAGTCAGTGGTGAGGGAGTGCCGCATAGTTTGATGATCAGTGCCGAGGGACGTCCACACTGTCAGAGGGTCAGCGTTTACGGAGTCAGCATTGTCGGAGGATGACCACTGACGGATTTTCCGACAGTTGGACGTTCAGTGCTGATTGCGCTCCACATTATTGGAGGGCCAGTGCTGAGGAACTTTGGCACTCACAGAGGGTGAGTTCTGATGACGTGCTCCACTGCCAAAATGTGAATGCTGAGGGAGCGCTGCACTGATGGTACACTAGTGCAGAGAGAGTGCTGCACTGTCAGAGGGTCAGTGCTGACAGAGTGCCACATTGTCGAAGACACAGCGGTCAGCGAGCCACACGCTATCGTAGTTTCACAGTTGAGGGATCTCCGCAGTATTAGAGGTTACTTGCTGTCCGAGTTCCATACTGTCCGGGTATCAGGGCTGAGTGAGTGCGGCACTGTCGCAAGGTCAGTGCTGAAGGACTGCTGCAGTGTTGGAGGCTTAGTGCTATGGGAGTGTCACACTGTCGATGTCGCAGTGCCGAGAAAGCTCTTTTCTTTCAGACTTCCAGTGCTGAGGGACAGCAGCACTGTCATAGGGTCAGTGCTGAGGAAGCTCCGAATTGTTGATGGGTCAGTGCAGGGCGAGCTCCACATTGTCGCAGCGTCAATGCTGAGGGAGTGCAGCACTGTTGTATGGTCAGTGTTGCGTGAGTTGGCTCTCTTGAGCACTCAGTGGTGTGGTTCTGGTCTCTTTCGGAAATTCCGTGCAGGGGAAGTGGACACTTTCAGAGGGTCAGTCCTGAGGAAGTGTTGCACTCTCGGAAGTCAGTGATGAGGGTGTGTCCCACTGTTGTGTGGTCAGTGTTTATGAAATATCTCTGTCAGTGGGTCAGTGCTGATGGATTTCCACAATGCCGAAGAGACAGTGCTGAGGGAACGCTGTATATTGGAGCGTTACTGCTGAAGGATCTCCACAACGTCAGAGATTCAGTGCTGAGGGAGCACCGCACGATTGGAGGGTCAGTACTGGGGAAGGACAGGTCAGTGCTGAGAGAGTGCTGAGAGAATGCTGACCTGTCAGCGAATCAGTGCTGAGGGACTGGGCACTGTAGGAGGGTCAGTGCTGAGAGATTGTGTGCTTTCAGTCCTTCATTGTTGCTGGGTTCCCATAATGTAAGGGGAAGTGTTGATGGAGCTCTGCATTGTCAGATGGTCAGTGCTGAGGCAGGGTCCCACTATCAGAAGGTCGATGCTGAGGTAGTGTGGCACTGTTTGAGCATCATTGTTGACCGAATGCCTCACTGCTTGAGTTTCAGTGTTGAGGGAGCACCGCACGCTCGGGATTTCAGTACTGAGGGACTCGGCAAAATCAGAAGTTCAACGCTGAGGCAGTGGGAACTATCGGAGGGTCAGTGATGAGGGATTCGGCACTGTCGGATGGTCAGCACTGAGGATGTCAGTACTATCAGAGGGTCAGTGCTGTGGGAACTCCACATTGTTGGAGGGACTGTGCTCTGGGAGGTGGGTGAAACTCGTTAGTTCTTCACCACAGAGGGCTGATGATGATGGGTTATTCAATATATTGAAGACTGAGAAAGAGAGTGGGACTCTTATAGAGTGAGCGAATTGTGGGTTTATGGGGGAAGACAGGGAAGACGCAGGAGAGGTTTGTCAGATCAGCTATGGTCCCATTACATGGTGCAGCAGATGTGATGTCCTGAATAGCCCACTTCAGCTCCCGTCGTGAGAGATATTCTCTGGATTTCTGTCTACCAGGAATGCGTGTTGCAATTTCACTCAGTGGTTAGCACTACTGCATCGCAGCGCCAGCCACACAGGTTCGACTCCACACTTTGGTGACTGTCAGTGTGGAATCTGCACATTCTCCCTGTGTCAGCATTGGTTTCCTCCGGGTGCTGCTGTTTCCTCCCACAGTTCAACGATGTGCAGGCTCAGGGTGGATTGGCTATCGGAAGTTTCTCCGCAATGTGACAAGGATGTGCAGGCTGGGTACATTAGCTCTGCAGAAAATACAGGGCAGAATTCTGCTTAGAGTGTCGGTGTGAAATCGATAGGCCGAATGGCCAAAAGACATAGGAGGAAAAGTTAGGCCATTCAGCCCATCAAGTCCGGTCCACCATGCACAGTTTTTCTCTGACTGCGGGATTGGGGTAAATGATGAGGAGTTTGATTCAGTGAAGAATGAGGTGAAATTTGGACAGAGTCTCTGAAATTCGATGCAGTATGGTGGAGC